>NC_056749.1:268597653-268730153 GCF_019279795.1 Protopterus annectens
CAGATCTGCTCTGAGTTACAGCACAATGACACTAAATATACAGAACCAACTGATATTGCCAACATCCTAGCAGATAAGTTCAGTGCTAACTTTACCCCCCTCTCACCCCCTAGAGGGCCCATCTCTATACCGGAAGAATGCAAAGTTCCTATAATCATGGCTGCACAGGTAAAAAACACACTCTCCAAAGCCAAGAACACAGCATCCAACCTGACAATATCCCAGGCTGCGTTCTACATGAACTACAGAATGAACTGGCACCCTACCTAAGTACCATGTTCAATCATAGCCTCACCTTAGGCTTTGTACCCACTGAATGGCACACCACAATGGTTATCCCACTCCACAAAGGGGGAGCCACTATGGACCCCGGGAACTACCGCCCCATTAGCCTGACAAGCCTGGTTTGCAAGGCCATGGAACGTATCATTGTGGAACTCATAAACAAAGACATTGGTAATCTCCAAACTCTGGACCCTACCCAGTTTGGATTTGTAAAAGGCAGATCATGTCTCCTAAACCTGATTGACTTCTTTGAAGCAGTCACCAAAGCCATAGATGAGGGTAAAATGGTTCACACAGCTTATCTAGATCTCGTCAAGGCTTTCAACACCATCCCCCACTCTGGAATTATAGATAAGCTCACTAAACTAGGTATAAATCCCTATGTCACAAGATGGGTTGCCAACTGGCTCACGGAAAGAACCCACACTGTGAAAGTAGCGGATTCCAAATCCGGCATCAGACCAGTGACAAGTGGAGTATCACAGGGTTCAGTCCTGGGTCCTCTCCTGTTTGGTATCTACTTCTCTGAAGTGCAGGCCAGCACAGAAGGTCTTAGGCTAACAAAGTTTGCAGATGACTGGAAACTAGGAACCATAATCGAAACCCCTAACGATGTGGACAAACTACAAAAGGGCCTCACTGAGACAGATACCTGGTGTCAAAGCCATGGCCTGAAGCTCAATGCCAAAAAGTGTATTGTCATCCCCTTTGGTAAAAACTCTGTACCCATGAGCTACAACATAGCTGGTAGTCCACTTAATGCAGAAAATGTGATAAGAGACCTTGGGACACAGGTGGACAGTAGTCTCTCCTTTGATAATCACATCGCCACAGTGGTCAGGAAATCCTTCTACGTGGCTCATCTAATCACAAAAGGATTTTCATCCAGAAAAAAAGAGGTCATTGTTCCCCTCTACTCATCACTCATTAGACCCATTATAGAGTACAATGCCTCTTTTGGTATGTACCTTACAAGACATCTACAACAACTGGAAAGACCACAGAAATACCTTACAAAGAGGATTACTGGCCTCAAACAGATGCCCTATGCAAACCGATTCAAAAACTCCAGCTTTACTCCATCGCATATCGCCTACTCAGGGGTGATCTCTGCCTAACATACAAAGCTATGTCAAACCCAGAGCTGTTGGACATGCTCCACTTAAAGAAATCCCAATCCCTCCGAGCTACATGCTCTAGGGACCTAAACCTTGTCACCACAATAAACAGAACATGCTGGAGGGATAGATTCCTGTCCCAGAGACTCCCCATACTCTGGAACAGACTACCTATCTATGTCAAACAGAGCTCCTCATTAGGACTGCAAGAAAAATCTTGATGATTGGATGGGAAATGGGAAATTCACCCCGGGGATTACTTCTGTGGCTCTGCTCAACAGGGGCACAGGAAAATAATTTTCTTGGGTGACGAAAGCCAGGGTACATTTTTCGGCTAGGCTTGTATGGGCCCTAGGGCCAATAGCCTAGTAACTACCTATGAACCTATGATACCTTTCTACAATGAGATCCCTTTGATTCTTTGTAAGCTGTTTGTGAACCACGTTTTTTTCTGTAGCAGGCAACTAAGTAAAGGTCAGGAAAATCCTACTAGGACAGCTGAACTTTATTTGGGGTTAATCAGAGTCTCTTTAATTGATGGCAGATGTGTACCCAAGAAGACTGAATGCTGTAATTAAATCAAAAGGTGCTTCAACAACGTATTAGTTTAAGGGTGTACACACATCATAAAGTATTAGTTTAAGGGTATGCACACTTATGCAACCAGCATATTGTACTTTTATATTTTTTCCTCTAACAGATTTGCTTGTTTTTCAATTGAATTGTACAGGTTATAGGTCACACTAAAGGTGAGAAATGTTTTGAAATGATTTATTCTGGTCTAATTTTTTTATATTACAAAAACCTGGCATTTTAACAGGAATGTGTAAACTTTTTATATCCACTGTATATATGTATATGTATATATATATATATATATATATATATATATATATATATATATATGTGTGTGTATATATATAGATATATATATATATATATGTATATATATATATATATATATATATACATATATATATATATATACACACACACACACACATACATGCATATTACATACCTACACACACAAAGGCAGACATAGATGCATACATTCACATATGCATAGTTAAAGTACTTCTGATTTCCTTTTCATAATGTTTTTAATGAAAGAATAAAAGGGCATATAGCACACGTATGCTTAGGTAAATTGGGGTTGCTGTCAATGGTCACATTTCCTTTATAGACTAGAAAATGCTCATGCACTCCACCTGTGTAAGGACTGACTCAAAGTCAATGGGAGATGTCTGTTCACATAGATCTATGCACCAGATATGCACCTCACTCCCAAGAAGGATGTCACAAGATAGCATAAAAGACCTTCTTATAAACATTATCAGTGCACCTTGTTCATAGGGTTGCCACCTGTCTCTTCCGGCAGAGCGGTCATGATTTGGGCAATTCTGTCCTGGGGTATGAAAATGCCAAATGTATTGATGCTTAACAAGAAAAATATTTTCTGACTTCTCTAAGTGTCACAGAAATCTTTGATACTACATTTAATCCAATTTAACATAGAAAGTATTATAAACAACCAACATCTAACGGTTAGCAATTCATTACTGTGATATTTATGTAAATGCTTTGTTTTGCTATGAAAGGCAAGCTGTGAACCAGTAAAAGTTCTCTTCCTTTCTGTACTAAAGACAATGGAAAAGTTTCACAGCTCTCTGTGTTGTTTATAGCAGCTGATGAGCTCCTGATAAGAGCAGGACTAATTGCTCATCTAAGATTGTCAGAAGTACCTCACAGGGTACAGATTTCTCTGTGTTTGAGGTATGTCTTGCAGGTGAAGACAAACTCCTCTGCAAAGTATGCGAGAAGTTATGTTTAAAAAAAGTGGGTGAACTTTCCTTTCCTTTGATTCCAAGGGAAGGAAATGAAAGTTTTATAAAGTACAAGCAGGTTTCTGGTACATTGACAATACTGGAATCATATTGTAGGGAGTAATGCAACCTAAGGGTTAAACTAAAGGAGAAGGTGGAGTTCTCCTTCAATGCAGAACATTTTTCTTTTTATCATGCTTATATCAACAACTCTCACAAAGCTCAAACAGCATATTTTGCATGCTTCCCATCAGTCCTGTGACTTATTTTACTCTGCTTTTCATCGTTTTAATTTTTTTGTTGTTGTTGTTTTTTAGATAACTTTACATATTTATATCTCCTCTTTGAAATCTTTCTCCTAGGATGAAGTAATTTCACTCACCCAGCAACTTCAGTTATGTAATGTTCAATCTGTTTTCGGCCACAGTTTTGCTCATGCCTCATCGTTCTGATATTACACATAGTTTCTCTGTACCGTATAAATTACTTTTTTGGCCAATTCTATAATTCAGTAATAAAAGCATCTGTATTATTCTACTGAACCTTGTGTCCTTGTAAAGAAGATAGCAAGATTTCTGCTGCTAGTCAACATACATACATACATGCTCACCAAAAAAAAAAAACAAAGTTCAGCTGGCAACTTGTCACTCACAAAGAGCAACTTTGCTGCTTGCCACACAGATTTTCAAAGTTTTGAAAATGGGGCAGTCCCCCACTGACATGAATGCTGCAAATTAAGCAACAGAATTAAAGTGAGGAAGAAACATTAATTCTTATAAGACTGCTTCAGAACTGCCACAGATGAGAAAGCCTTCAAAGTGGGCTGAACTAGTTGGAACTCCTAACCAAAATAAGACAACACAACAGTTTAGAAACATTCAAAGCTAAACTAAAAGAACATTTGACTGCTGACTCCAAACATTCATGTTTCCAAGACAATGGCTAATTGCTTGTCCCTGCATAAGCCAGTTTATCAGTGCATAAGGCAATATTTCAGTTGTATATAAAACCTAATATACTGTATATACCAGTGGAATTCTCTACAGCCTCCTTTATTCCTGTAAACTGTTTGTTTCAAAATGTATTCTCTAATTTGACTGCATGTTTCTTTTTGCTACGCTTATAATTCTGTTCTTTTTTGTGTTGTCCTACATGTTTTTGTCATGACTGAAAAGGTTCTACCTATTCATTATCAAACTGTAAATAAATAAATGCATACATACATACATAAATAAAGGGTGGACATACAGCAGATGTATTTTAGGCTGATAGTAATTCTGGAATTTCTGGAGTTTCTTTCTCATTATAACATTACTCCTTATTAAGCTCACATTTACTATAAACTTTCAAGACTTATTCTCCTGTGTCATGGAGAGAAAAGCACACTGTATTTTTTCAGGTTTCCTAGATATTTTGTTCACAATTTGGCATAAATCAAATTTCTGGATCCATGAATTTCAGCTATTTGGGTTCTTACTAGAGGAAGAGTTTCTTTGGAGGTGTGCATGCAAAATTTTCAAACAAAAAATTTTAATTAGATATGTGTGATTACTTCTGATAACACTAGCGATATTCAAAGATGTGAATCACAAAATGAGACACACCCATTAGGCATTCTTTCGGCCTACAACTATTGTACAGGAAAATCAGATCACTGCATATGGTACACAGCTGTGTATCTGAATGAGGCTAAAGGTGCCAATATTTTAAAGGCCTACACACGCATACATTAAACCAGCTGTAGACTGAGTGGTGCCCAAGATGTAGAGAGGCAGCAGTGTTATTCTTCCTGTGGAATGGGCAAGTCAGGATCAGTCGGTCACTCACACTCTATGCAGCCAGGTCCTTCAGCACTCAGGCCTACTGCCTGAGCCTGAATTGTCTGTATAACAGTCGTGGCTTTATACTTCTATGCCAGGGTCACTATTACATTCCTTATCCTGTCACATTTCTTTTAGTAAAATCATTGGTGTTCATGTCAAGCATTCTAATTCTAAAGTACAAAAAATATATATATAGTGAGTAAACTAACAATCTGCCAAAAAGGCAATCTTTTAGAAACAGTTACTTCTTGGTGTTATTAATACTTTGGGTATTAGTATTATTCCAGTACATTGCTGCTTTTAAAACAATAACTTTAAGCCATATTTTGCTGGTTGCCTTTATTATATGTCATTCTCTTCTTGCAATGTGCAGGTACTAATACTAGTGTTGATTTATTTAACTGTTGTTTTTAACGGACAATTACATTTGGTTTGCAGATGCTAACCATGAATATGCTCTCTGATTTCTATAAATATACTGCTTTGACTTTAATAAATTAGACTCTGTATCTTAACTTGTGTTTACTTAGCACATACTCTTTCCCTTTATACAAAGTGACATTGAATCTCAGTTATTATAATTTATTTATTTATTTATTTTACATTTGTTTATAACTATAAAGATATACATAAAAAACAGGTAAAGAAGGCTAATGGGCCATTTAATTCCTCCAGCTTTTGTAACTAGTGTACATGAAGTTACCCCCAAGTCCTCCACCTTTCTTAGCATCTCTTGAGTCCTGCTGTTTCTCCTCACTGTCTTTTAAGGGAAACTCCGTATCTACCCATTTAGGCATTCTGTTAATCCAGAAGCAGTGACAAAAGCATATCCTCAGTTCTAGTCTGAAATAACAGCAAATATTTTCTCTACATATTCCTTGACTCAAATGGTTATGCAAGGGCTTTCTACTGCACGTGTGTGTGTGTGTGTGTGTGTGTGTGTGTGTGTGTGTGTGTGTGTGTGTGTGTGTGTGTGTGTGTGTGTGTGTGTGTGTGTGTGTGTGTGTGTGAGCACACGTGTGCTTGTGTGCATTTATGCATATGGATGAGATATATCTTTAAAACACTATGCTCTGGGTTTTGTAGATGAAAGAAAATGGCTTTCAATGGAACACAACTGTTTAGAGGCTTTTAGTCCAGATGCAATGGAAATCCTGTGCTTTAGTCCCAGGCAAGAGACAATATTTTACTTTTATGTCCCATGATTCAAAACAATGCCAGTGTGTGTGTTTGTGTGTGAGATTTGCCTCAATCAGATAATTTTGGGTCATGCAACCTTCTCCATATAAATTGCTTCTCTTCTCCTAACTTACATTCTGCTAATTCTTGAACCATTCGAGCTGGCACACATGCTCTCCTCCATTGTTTTCTTCTTAATTTCATGCTTGAGTTCACTTGGAATTATAAACTCCTCTGTTATAGAATCAGCAGTCTGTTATAACTGCCCATTTTGTTTTCTTTGAAAAGTTAACAGTCTGTTCTTGCTGACCTGAGTTTCTGATTTATGCAAAATCACAACTAACAATAAGCATACTGCTGAGAATGTGAAACTGAGCTGCTCTGACGCAGAAATATTCCATCACATCAATTATATGAGGTTGATCAAAGCAGGAGGCATGAATGAATAAAAATAAAGTGAGAGGAAACAACTATATGGTTAAGCATCAAATACATTTTGTTAGATATTTTAAATTGATTACATAATGTTTCCAAAGGCTGTTTGCAACAATTTATAAAAAAAAAATAGTGAAAGATTGAAATTTGAGCATTCATCAATGACTGCTGTATTGTACGTGTATAACAGTACAAAACATACATACAGTACTTAGTTAAATGAGGATGAAGTATTAATGAGAAGTAATACACACAGCTGAAATAGCAGATGCTGTATAGCAAAGCATGTCATATTAATATTTTAACAGCTAGCAAATTCTCTGGAATTCAGGAAAAGGTTATCCACTCATGAAAATTACCCACTGCATGTCAGTCAATTAGTGCGACAGTTTAAAAATGTGATTCAGAGGTAGCTATGGCCACAATGAGAAAGCCTTCATTATCGACTCATCAGCATGTGTCTGAATCACACGCTAGCCTACACTAGCATTGTCAGACCCGGCAAAGGTAGTGCTCTCCCTTGCAGCCTATGCATCATATTGGCAAAGTCACTCCCTACACACACATATTCATGCAGCTTCATACATGTCCTGACAGCCAGATACATGCATGTCCTGACAGCCAGATACATGCATGTCCACACATACACACCCTAGCATACTTCCATACTTATGCCTTCAATGTACTTGTCTACACCATTAGTACTTGGATCCCTACCATATGATCAAAGTTTCAAAACTTCAAAATTTATATGATCGAGACGATATGACTGAAGTTTTGAAACATTTAATATTTTGAATGGAGATCACGGTACAGCGCTGATCGGGAATTTACCCTTTTCCTACTGGAGTTGGTATATTTAATTTGCAGGGGGTGTGGGGCTGCAGAGGGGCTTGCCCCCCTGCAAAAAACATAAAAAGTTTTTGTTTTTATTTATTTTTTATTTTATGTTCGATGTTTCAAAACTTCAATCATATGGTCTCCTCGATCATATGAATTTCGAAGTTTTGAAACTTCTATCATATGATAGGGATCCCTAGTACTCTCACAGGAGTGAATTAGTGACATTTTCCTACAAACAGAAATTTTACACAGTGGAGCAATTCTCTGAATCACTCAGTCATGCAAATCTATATATGCAGACATTTCCAGGGGAGAGCACATAGCTGTTTAGCATTAGCCTCTCCCTAGAATGCTGCATTATCATGCAGCTCTGCCCATAGCACTGCCTTCCAAGTTGAGGCCCAGGCCAGGGGAAAAACCTCAGTGGCAGTGTGGTCTAAGAACGAGAAAGACTTACCACAATGGGGAAAACGGGTCTATGTTAAATAAATGAATACTTAAAATGTCGAGTACAACATACTCGAACACTTTTAAGCGAAAGTTTATTTAACCGACAACCCAGAATGTTGCAAAACACATTATCGAAATGTTTTGGTTGGCCACCTACCCCTCCCAAGTCCTACAGAACACTAAACCAACTTACAGCAACTTGCAATACATGAGAACAAAAAAAAACATTTAGACAAACATACCGTAACATTGCAAGCAGGGGGGCAAGCCCCCCTGCACCCCCCACACACCCCCTACTTATATATACCAACTCAGAGACCGCACTTCAGTGCAGAAAAGGGAAATTCTCCCTTTCTGCACCGTACGGCACTGTTAGCAGTAGCTTACATGACGTAATACATCACATATGCCACTGCTGGCCAACCAAAATATTTCAGAACTCAATTTTCCAACATTCTGGGCTGTCAATTAAATAAATGTTTGCTTAAAAGTGTTTGAGTATGTTGTACTCGACATTTTAAGCATTTGTTTATTTAACATAGACCAGAGGAAAGCTGTAGTGATAAGGTTCCCCTTTCATGGTAAGCATCTCTGAATCCCAGACAATGTCTTTCCAAAATTATAAGTTAAACATACTAAAATACCACATCACATCTTACTTTAATTATTAATTATATATCAAAGTGGAAATCTGTATCTTGCAAAACATGTATAATACATACATGCAACACATTATAGATAATATATAGATGAATATTAAAATAGGTTCATAGGTTCATACTAGGCTATCTGCCCTAGGGCATTTATAAGCCCAGCCAGAATGTGTTTGGCTTTCGCCACCCATTTTAAATTTATTTTGCTATGCCCTTTTTCAAGGTTAGTATACTGTGCCTCTGTCTAACAGTGACACAGAAGTGATACCCAGGGTAAACCTACGATCTCCCATCCACTCATCAAGATTCCTCTTGAAGAGAGTCAATGAGGGACTCTGCCTAACCTGGACTGGGATTTTATTCCAGAGTGAAGGGAGCCTCTGGGTTATGAATCTGTCCCTCCAGCATGTTCTATTTATTTCAGTGCTGAGGTTCAAGTCTCTCGAGCACGTAGCTCGATGGGATTTGGATTTTCTGAGGTGCAGCATGTCCATTAATTCCGAGTTGGACATGGCTTTATACGTCAGGCACAGATCGCCTCTGAACAGTCGGTATGCCACTGAGTAGAGATGGAGTTTCTTTAACCGGGCAGCATATGGCATCTGTTTGAGCCCTTTGATCCTCTTCGTGAGGTACTTTTGGGGTCTTTCCAGTTGCTGCAGGTGTCTGGTAAGGTACATCCCAAAAGGGGCATTGTACTCAATTATGGGCCTGATGAGGGATGAGTAAAGAGGCACGATGACCTCCCCTGATCTAGATGTGAATCCCTTCATGATTAGGTGGGCTTTATAAAATGTTTTTCTAACCACTTTGGCCATGTGGTTGTCAAATGAGAGATTGCTATCAACTTGGGTCCCCAGGTCCCTAATTACTTCTTCTGTACTTAATGGATTACCACCTATGTGGTAATTTGTGGGCACTTTGTTTTTGCCAAAGGGGATGACTATACACTTTTTGGCATTTAGCTTGAGGCCATGGCTCTGGCACCAGTTGTCTGTTTCTATGAGGCCGTTTTGGAGGATGCTTGTGTCGGCTGGAGAGTTGATTATGGTGCCCAGTTTTCAGTCATCTGCAAACTTGGTCAGCCACAGTCCTTCCGTGTTGGCCTGTATCTCCGAGAAATATATACCGAACAAGAGAGGTCCCAGGACTGAGCCTTGTGGACACCACTTGTAACTGGTTTGGAGTCTGACATAGCTCCAGCAATTCTAACCATGTGGGTTCTGTCCTTGAGCCAGTTTGCAATCCATCTAGTGGCATAGGGGTTTATATTTAAGCTGGTGAGCTTATTTATAATGCCCGAGTGGGGTATTGTATCGAAGGCTTTTGCGAGGTCCAGGTAGGCTGTGTGGACCACCTTCCCCTCGTCAATGGCCTTGGTGACTGTTTCAAAGAAATCAACCAGGTTTAAGAGGCAGGATCTGCCCTTACCAAAGCTGAACTGGGTAGGATCCAGTGTCTGTAGGTCCCCAATATCTTTATTTATGAGGTCCATGATGATCCTTTCCATAGCTTTGCAGACCAAGCTAGTCAGGCTTATGGGGCGATAGTTTCCAGGATCCGTTGAGGCACCACCTTTATGGAGAGGGACCACTGTTGCTATACGCCACTCTTTGGGCACATATCCTGTAGTAAGGCTGAGATTGAACAGTAGTTTTATGTTTGGGTTTAGCTCTTCTTGGAGTTCATGTAGGACGCAGCCCGGGACACTGTCTGGTCCCATTGATGCTGTGCTTTTTGCTTTGGAGAGGGCAGCTCTTACCTGAGCATCTAAGATGTCAGGGGGGCAGCACTCTGCTGGGATAGATATTTGCCCTTTTGGTGGGGGGGGGGAGAAGTTTGTGCTGAACCTGTCAGCTAGAATGTTGGCAATGTCTGTGGGTTCGGTGTATTTTTTGTCATTTTGGACTCATTCTGAGCATATCTGGGAATTACCACCCAGGTTCCTAACATAACTAAAGAAAGCCTTGTGATTATCCTTAGTGTCCTGTGCAATTTTTCTCTCAAAGCTGGCCTTAGACAATTTTATGAGTGCCCGTAGTTTTTTGCTAATACTGATCAGTGATGCCTTCCCTTTTTGGGATTTTGCTCTATCATTTAGTAGCTTCCTCCTTCTATTGTATAGTTTGTTTATGGCTGGGGTCCACCAGACAGGACGTCTGCCTTTGGAGGATTGGGTCTTGGTTTTATTTGGGATCGCATGATCCATGCATTCCTGAAGGTGTTCATAGAATGCGTTTATAAAGGATTCTGTGGTCTGGGCCATATTTTCCACAGGCCCAGGGGCTTTGAAAGATTCCACCTCGGTTTTGAGGAGTGTGAAATTTGCTTTAGAGAAGTTTTTCACTGTGGTTTTCTGGGCAGGGGGTGGGGTCGGGATGTGAATATCCAGTGAGATTAGTTTATGGTCTGATCTTACCAGTGAGGGATACACTTCTGGTCTGGAGCATAGAGTCCCCATGTTGGTGATGATCAGGTCCAGTATGTTTTCCCCTCTTGTGGGAGTGGTAACAAGTTGTTCCATAGCATTTGAGTTTATAAATTCTAGGAACCTTTGGGCTAGGGTGTTGGAGCTAGAGTAATGCTCCCAGTCTATGTTTGGGTAGTTGAAGTCGCCCAATATAATGGTGTTTGGAGAGACCTTCATATTTTCAAAATCTTCAAGTGTTTGTTCCTTTAATCAGCAATTGCTTTTAATTAGCGAGCTTGTTAATTTATTGTATTTAAGCTCAATGTAACCTTCTTGATGTCATCTGATGAAGTTGCATCCAGCAACGAAAACGTGCTGTATCAAGAAATTATCTGCGTTAATAAAGGAGTGTTTTGGATGATTACTGGATATTTATTGGCACAGTTTCTCTCCGGTGCTGGTTTTTGTGTAATTTTGGCTTTACTTTACCAGCTTCATCTTCCGTTTTGCCTGTTTCGTGTTTTCATGGAAGTTTCAGGGGAGACACCTACTGCCGATATCCTAACATCATTTCGCTCAGAAGTGGGCGAAATTCGCAAACTCACCGGGCAACTAAACCAACTTATAGATATTCTTTTGCCCTTAGGAAAGGGTTTGCAGAAGGTGTTATCCAAACCTGCTTATTCTGTGAATATGGACATTCAGGGTTTACCGGACACTGCCGGTCCTTCAGCGTGCAGGGGACCACCTCCATCTGGTGTCGGACGTCATCCGACATCGACAGACTTTCAGAGAACGCCGCTAATTTTACAAACAGAGAACGAGCCTTGCTTACGGTCCTCGGATGAAACGGGGAACATCAATACACCTATTTCTACGTTCCAGGACTGGTACAAGGATATTCCTTCTTTTGAACATCATGGAAACCATGTCCACAGGAACGAAAACAACTTCAGTTTCAAGGACTCATTGGGGGCGCTTGAGACATCATTGTATAGGTACCGTAGCTTAAATTTAGATAATATGTACCTCAATGAATGTTTAAAAAAGCGTTTAGTCCCCAAAGGTTTAAGGGTAAACAAGTATCCTAACAATGTGGTTTTAGGCAGCGATTTTCATACAGAATTGGTAAATGCTTTTGACAACTGTGGGCTTGCGATAGTACAAGCTATCATTAAAAACAATGAAAAAGAGATAACCTTATTAGATAAGGACATCGAAAAATATAATGAGGCTGTTACTAGTGATCTTATGTTTCAGGCTGAGACAGAAAAAAGGAGGTATTATCAAATCAGAAAGGAAGTTGATAATAAATGTGATGTAATTCTTAACAGAAAATACAAAAAGTTACAAAGGGACATTAGAGAATACAATGAAGGTTGTCAATATCCAATACCGCCCTCTTACAATGTTCATACCCATAAACAACACAGTCCAGTATTTCATCTAGAACATACTTCATATGAACATGAACAAGTAACAGATAGGTCTGATGAATGGGCACTTGACCCACTCCCTAGGAGATCTGAAAGGATTCGTAATCAGCGAAAGACATACCGGTCTTTTTCCCCCGAACGCCCACCACACAGGGAGGTCACGAGGAACAACAGGAAGGAGTACTGAACAATAGTTCCATTGTAGGAACAGATTCTATAGAGATGGTTCATAGTGTTTTAGCAGACGATGTTGACTTCCCTAACATTATATGTAAAAAGGGGGGGCTATACTATTTATAATTATAGTCATCTACACATTACTGACACTTTCTTTGAATTATTTACTAAAGGATTCAAATATGTCCCTAGCAGGAGCAGCAATGTTACACAAGTCATTGTGGATTTGAAACTTTTTATCAGAAAACTTAATTTAGAGAACCTATTGGGCCACAGTGATGTGACTCAACTAGACTACCCACACAGAAGTAGTACTTTCAACCCTCCACTTCACCCCCAATTGAAAAATTTGGAGATGAGAATGGAACAAAAAATCAGGAATCATTGTAGGCATACCAGATTTGTTCCTAATTTAACCATTTCTGAAAGCCATCTTTTGGATATCTTGAGACACGACACCATCATTAGAATCATGGAGCCAGATAAAGGGGGTGGTATGGTCATCATGGACCAGGTTCTATATGAGGGTAAAATGAACAACATATTAAACAACAAGTCAAGATATAGTACGGTTTCTCTTAATGAAATTAACATAGCTTACAAAAAAATCGATTTGGCCATAAAAGACCTTCTGGATATAGCTGTTATAGATCAAAGTACTTATACTTTTTTGCACAATTCTGAACCTAGGGTACCATCCATTTTTGGAGTACCCAAGGTACACAAGAATGTGCACAACCCTCCTTTAAAACCCATCGTAGCAGCCCAGGGTTCTAAAATTTCCACAATTTCCAAGTTTTTGGACTACAAGTTCAAAAGATTGTGGCCTAAAGCCAACCATTTACTTAAGGATTTGTGGGAATTTTTAAAACAAGTCACTCCTGACCTTTTGGTACCTAATTTAAAATTTCTGACTATAGATGTAGTGGACCTGTTTTCAGTGATTCCACATGAAACGGGTCTACAATGGCTAGAGGAAGCACTTACATCTTGTCCCAGGGCCAACAACCAAGATAACTTTCTTATTCTGAATCTTATGAAATTAGTTTTGCATCACAATTTTATTTACTTTGCAGGTGAATATTACAAGCAGACCTCCGGGGTTGCTATGGGGGCTAATTGTGCCCCCACATATGCAGATATTATTCTCTCTATTTGGGAGAATAAGTATGTATTTAACAGCTTCTATAAACAACATTGGGTTGCCTATTACAGGTTTCTTGACGATATCTGTATCTTTTGGACTGGACCAGATACCCTTATCCAAGAATTCATGGAATATTTGGCCTCCACCACAGACTTTCTTACATTTACACATCAAGTCCATGTGGGTAGGGTTGAATATTTGGATGTCCTTCTCAGTATAGATAGCGAAGGAGGGTTTAAATCAACTGTTTACAGAAAGCCCACATTCTCTAACAGTTACATTCACTTCAAGAGTTTACACCCAATGCATCAAAAAAGAGGCATCGTCAAAGGTCAATTCGTCAGAATATCACGGATGACCTCAAATGACGAGGATTTTTCGTTAGAATGTCAAAAATTATTTACCATGTTCCGTGACAGGGGCTATCCGGAGGAATTCATTAACAACATCAGTGAACAAGTGAGGGCTGGCAGAGGGGACAGATTCAGTCCGGTTCTAGGTTCGGGGATCACTTCCAACAGCTTGAGTGCAAATGATAATTATTCAGAATTTAAACAAGCTTTTATTACACAATACAGCACTAACTCTAGTAACATCAGGGATATTATTTCCAACGAGTGGGAAACCTTCATGGAAATTACTGATTTACCCAACCTGCATGGTAAGGAAATGAGAACAGTTTACCGTAAGGGGAAAAGTATAAAAAACATTTTGGAATATGGCTCCACTCATAGTAATTCTACTCGTACACGCAAGGGTACCTTTAGATGTGGGTCATGTGCACAATGTTCTCACATTGTGCATGATGACCAAGTATCCCTTACAGCATTGAATAGAGTGATCCAAGCCACAGCATACTATAATTGTAATAGCCAACGAGTTATATATCTGGCTATATGTATAAAATGCCCAGCATACTATGTGGGGAAGACTGAGCGAAGTCTCAAACGCAGGATTTACGAACACATGTATGATGTACAAAAAGAAAATAACAACAATGCTTTGTTTAAGCATATATCTACATGCCCCACAGCCAGATACAAATTCTTTGTTTTGGAAAGTATCAATAGGGATCCAAGGGGAGGACCATGGCAGGCAAAATTAGAACAAAGGGAGACTTTTTGGCAAATTTCCCTGGAGTCAAATAAAAAACCAGGCTTGAATGACTATATATCCATCAAGCCCATTTTAAAGTTAAAAGCCATATCAGTGTAAATTTTATATTAGGTATGCATGGGTCCTTCATTTGTATTTCTTGGTATCTATTTCTGGTACACAATGTTTTTTTGTATTTTTTAATTTTTTAATTTTTTACTATTTTATAAATGTACTATTTTCATGTATATACATTGGTATTATATACACTATACAGTTCAAGTTTTTATATATAAAATCTTCAAGTGTTTGCTCCTTTAATCAGCAATTGCTTTTAATTAGCGAGATTGTTAATTTATTGTATTTAAGCTCAATGTAACCTTCTTGATGTCATCTGATGAAGTTGCATCCAGCAACGAAAATGTGCTGTATCAAGAAATTATCTGCGTTAATAAAGGAGTGTTTTGGACGATTACTGGATATTTATTGGCACAGTTTCTCTCCGGTGCTGGTTTTTGTGTAATTTTGGCTTTACTTTACCAGCTTCATCTTCCGTTTTGCCTGTTGCATGATCCATGCATTCCTGAAGGTGTTCATAGAATGCGTTTATAAAGGACTCTGCGGTCTGGGCCATATTTTCCACAGGCCCAGGGGCTTTGAAAGATTCCACCTCGGTTTTGAGGAGTGTGAAATTTGCTTTAGAGAAGTTTTTCACTGTGGTTTTCTGGGCAGGGGGTGGGGTCGGGATGTGAATATCCAGTGAGATTAGTTTATGGTCTGATCTTACCAGTGAGGGATACACTTCTGGTCTGGAGCATAGAGTCCCCATGTTGGTGATGATCAGGTCCAGTATGTTTTCCCCTCTTGTGGGAGTGGTAACAAGTTGTTCCATAGCATTTGAGTTTATAAATTCTAGGAACCTTTGGGCTAGGGTGTTGGAGCTAGAGTAATGCTCCCAGTCTATGTTTGGGTAGTTGAAGTCGCCCAATATAATGGTGTTTGGAGAGACCTTCATATTTTCCAGTGTTCTCAGGAAGGCTGAGTGGGGTTCCTGGGTTTGGGAGGGTGGTCTGTAGCAGGCTATAAACTGGAAGGCAGTTTTACCCACTGTTAGTTGCACATGGATAGTGTCTGATGCTTCGTGCTTTGCCACAAACCTGGAGGTGTGGGTATCTTTGACGAATATCGATACTCCCCCTCCTTTTGTGGTTCGGTCCAAGTTTTGGGGCCGAAAAGCATGGTATGAGGTATAACTTGGTAGTGCTGGGGTGCTCTCGGGAACCAGGTTTCTGTTACTGCACAGATATTGATGTTCTCCATGCTAAGGAGAGTTTCGAGTGTGTGCATCTTGAGGTTTAGACTTCTGGCGTTGAGTAGCATTACTCTTAGTTTCTTATCCCTTGTGATACCTATAGAGGTGGGTTTGTCTTTTGAGCCTTGCCTAAAAAAGGCACTATGGGGGTAGCAAGAGCCTTTGCCAATATCCGAAAGCCCAGGGGTGACAGGTGCAAGCCATCCCTAGCGAAGCATTGTGGCTTGTCGAGCATATCATCCCAAGCTGACAGGCATTGGATCCCCTTTGAATAACACCAGTACTTAAGCCAATTGTTGAAATTGATCATCTTGTCTTCATATTGTGGCATAATTCTTGGTGAGGGTAAGATGCTACTCAAGGTCAGGGTCATACCGGCCTGGGCTACATGCTCAGAGAGCTCCTCTATGTCTCTTTTCATGTAGTCCAGGGAGGTACGTCTCAGGTCATTCACACCAGCATGGACAATGACTGAGTCATATTTGTACTTGCCTTGGAGTGACCTGAGTGCTTCTGTTATGTGGCGGATCCTAGCGCCCGACAGGCTGCTCACCGTGACCCTCTCCTTGTTCAGCCTGGTGAGCAGGACGTCAGTGTGCCTGACGATAGAGTCACCTATTACAAGTGTATCAGGTGTGTTGTTTAGGGATATGATTTATATATATGTGTGTGTGTGTGTGTGTGTGTGAGTGTGTGTGTGTGTGTGTGTGTGTGTGTGTGTGTGTGTGTGTGTGTGTGTGTGTGTGTGTGTGTGTGTGTGTGTGTGTGTGTGTGTGTGCACATGCACACATGCAAATACTATATATATTATATAGATAGATATTGAAATAATTTGATATACAGATATATATATATATATATATATATATATATATATATATATATATATATATATATATATATATATATATATATATATATATATATATATATATATATGCACACACACACACACACACACACACACACACACACACACACACACACACATGCTCACAAACACACACAAACTTGCATTCTGACAGTCTGCTAAATGTTTACTGGAGTAATGAAACAGATTTCACACTTCTTAGGTTTGTAGCTATGGCAAAACTGAATTCAACAGTAAACATTTGTGGCTATAGAATGGTATACTGTTTAAAAGTACTAACAGTACATTGTCTGCTATATAATGTAAAACAACAAAAATTAAACCTTTAATTAGAAATAGTGAAGTAGAGCTTGTCTCTGAATCATTATACCTCTAGCCAGAGGGACATGCAGAAGGATATGACTGAGCACACATGGGTGTGGGCAGCTGGCACAATGGTTAAGGTATTTACTTTGCAGACTCAAGGTGCAGTGCTTGATTCTCACATGAGGTAATTGGCTAGGATTAAAATGTTCCACAAGGGCAGTTAGCCTAGTACTAACCTATGAACTTGCTATGCATGTGTCCAAGAAAGAAAAGACACTTGAGTAGTATTTTGCTATCACACAGAATGATGCTGAGATTCAAAGACAAGATAAGGTGTTAAAATTGGCTATGCAGTTTGTACCATTCTAAGAGGATCCAGTATGTGTCATCTTAGGACAAGATGGCTGGCATCTCTCTTATCAAGACTTTTGATTCTGGCTAAAGCTTTTTTTGTCACCCTAATATTTTGCTTAGGCAGGGTTCAACTGCTGGACATTCCAGCCTAGTAAATTCTTATTTGGAGCACATTAAAGTGTCTGTACTTAATGCTAGGACTCTAAAGAAAAAAAAATGCCCATCCTTCAGACGAGACATTAAACCAAGGCCTTATCTGCTCAATGCAATGGCTGTGCAGGAAGTTGGTGGTAGCTCAGGTGGCTGTAAAAAGTCCCACGGCACCTATTACAAACAGCAGTGGTCCTTTATTTACATTTTTGCATAGAACTATACATATTTTCAATCTGTAAATATTTACAAAATTACACAGTTACTTACATAATTACATCCTTTTATATTCTGTTTTTTCATCTTTATACACCTTAATATCATTGATATTATACAATGACTCCCCATTAATATTCTAAAGCATGCATGCTGATTGGTCAACGTGCACGTTGTAAATCAGAGTTATACTAATGGAAAAGGTCCGGTCGCCCAGACTTTTTCCATTAGTATAACTCTTTTTTTTTAAGCAACAGAGAATGCAAGATCTCCGTTGCTTTTTACATACTGTCTCACTATGTTAAACTCGTTTAACATAGCGTGACAGCTTTAAAAAAAAGTAATGGAGATCTTCCTATCTCCATTGCTTTTTTAAAGGTGTCTCGCTATGTTAAATGGGTTTAACATAGCGAGACACCTTTAAAAAAAGCAAAGGAGATTCTCCGTTGTTTTTTTTAAAGCTGTCTTGCTATGTTAGACTCCTCTAACATAGCTAGACAGTTTGTAAAAAGCAACGGAGATCTTGCTTTTTCTGATGCTTTTTTCAAAACTGTCTCGCTATGTTAAATGGGTTTAACATAGCGAGATAGCTTTAAAATAAGCAATGGAGATTTTCCGTTGCTTTCTTAAAGCTGTCTCGCTATGTTAAACCCATTTAACATAGTGAGACAGTTTGTAAAAAGCAACAGAGATCTTGCTTTCTCCGTTGCTTTTGCCCACAGCTCTGATGTACTGCGTAAGCATACCCATGCGCAGTACATCAGAACTGCTGCAAAATACCAGACAGCTGCGGAAGGGCAGCAAGGAAGCATTATACAATGCCATTATTTAAGAAAAGTATTTTTTTCTTAAATAATGTCATTGTATAATAGCAATAACCCACTTCTGGGTGAGGGTAATGCTGGATTTACCCACGGTTGTCTTTGTTTGGCCACTGGGCCGCCTCATGACCAAACCACACCAACCGTGGGTAAATCCAGCATTACCCACACCCAGGCATGGGTTATTGCTATAATATACACTTTTCATTAAGAGTAATCCCATGTAATCTCTCTTTCCAATTCACCCCTACTACATAAAACAACTTTTTAGCCATTCTTATTTTATATTCTTTGTTTCTATTCTTATAATGTCCATATTTAATCATATCAATATTTATATTACTATCTTTTAACTCTGCAAACATTTTTTCCCATAATTTTTCTCATAATTTGTCCACCCTTTTGCATTTCAAAAAACATGTTCTGTGATTTCTTCTTCACCACAATACAGATATATTCTCTCACTTTTCTTTTTGTAAGGCATATTTGCTTTCACTGGTAATTTATGCCCAGTCTCCATAAAAATCCTGACATTCTACTTTTTTACTACACCACTTATTTCTTTCTTTTATAACTCTAATATTTTCTTCTGGTAAATTTCCCATGGGTTAACACAATAATATTGTACTATTATATTTATAGACTATGTTTTCTTATCATCTTCTATCATAGCAATCTTTATTTTCCACATTTTATTTATTTTTGTTTTTGATAATTGTCTATTTCTTCATTAAAACATTCTTTTTTCTCTTTTATTTCTTGTTATTATCTCGCAAAATATTTCATGCTTATGCTTAAACACTCAATGTTGGTACACTGACAGGAGGAGGCTTGGAAGTGGATGACACAATGATAAGGAGGAGGCTGGTCATCCTTTTTAAAGAGGAGACAAGATGGAAGGAAAGTGCAGCACAGCTAAATAGTGTGGCAATTGTGGTGAGGAAGAGGCTTCAGAAGACAGTGATGGATGTCATCAGACTTAGTGACAGACTTATGACAATCAGATGCCAGTGCAATGATAGAGCAGTATTCCTAATCTCAGCCTATGCCCCACAGCAGGGCCATGATAGTGAGGAAAAGAGTGCATTCATAGAGCAGTTGCAGGACCTATAGATAAGGCAGGACAATAGGAACTGGTGTTGATAATGGGTGACCTGAATGCACTATTTGGTTCATATTAGTGCATCAGTGCTTTAACTGATTCAAAACACCATAAAACATAACCTGTGAGCACTTTAGACATGTTTAGGTTTCCTAAATTCAGTACTACTAATATTCAAGTCAGAACACATGGTGCAGTCAATATTTCCAGTAGCCACAATTAATAATGGTCTACCTTATTTTCTGAGAAATCCAGTTCGTGAATTTGTATTATAATGAAATTTCCCAGCAAGTTCTTTACACGTGTGCTACAATTATTTACACCTGTGTGCTACAATGTTTCCCAACACTGCAATAACTATCTCCACTTCAGCAAAGTCACTAAGCATCCCTTTGTTAAGCAACCTTTTAGCAATTTCATTAATATATCATTTTGGGAAAACATTCAGCAGAGCACTTTTTTCCATTCCACTGTTTAATTCAGGATCAGTAGTTATTCTACTTACTTTACTCTTATAGATCAGCTTCCATTTATGATTGATAATCTGCTTTTGGTGTGGCTGGGAGAAGTTTAAAGAGTACAGTCAATACTTCACGGTTAACAGAACATGTGAAAATGGCTTAAGCAACTTTTTCCCATTTAACACAGTATACTTAAGGTCATTGCATATTGGAACTAGAGCTTGGTCTTAAGCACTGCTGTGAATATTTAAATATTTGATGTGTTTCTTATTGTGTTATTTATTTTTCTTTAATTTGTCACCATGTTCAACTATTAGCTACTGTACATGGTAAAAACAATTCAAAAATGCTTGATGACTTCTTACATTGTTGTAAAGTTATGGAACAAGCAGTAAAAAATGTAAAAAAAAACTTAAAGAAAAGAAAATAATGCAGTCACAGCAGTTTAACAGTCAGACACACACCAGAAAGCCAATTTCTGCTTCTGGGTTTCTGAACACAGTTCAGGCAAAACACAATTTACAGTTTTAAGAACAGTGACAAGTAATCAGGAATTTACTCAAATTAAAATTTATATAAAAGATTCTGCCAGCAGTTTAGCATATCACTTGGGAAATGAACTATAGTCCATTTTTTACAGCCAAACATTCCCCAAAATGAGAGACATGAATTTCACTTTAACCAGTATATATGGGCTTTATTCACTACACAGTGCATAGAAACTGAGGTGCTTTCTTTAACAGAATAAATATTCACAGAAATTAATTGTGTGCAGTTTTTTATCTGTTGTTATACTCTGTTTCTTATGTCTAATTAAACCATATATAGTACCCATTTCCTTTCAAGTATTTTCCCAGGCTCCACACTTCTTTGCTAATGTCCTGTGTAGATTTCATCCAGGCTCCACAATTTTCTTACACAGCAGACCAACCTTTCCACAGCTGGTAATGCTTCCAGAAGGTATTTTGCCAAAACACCCTAACAGCCTAAGACTAGAAATCTGTTTGCCAATCCTTAATGGCTATATTAAATTCTGAGAACATATGTTCTCCATTTGTTACCAAGGTTTTGTCTCAGGAAAAACTCTACATTTTTCATCAAGTGCATATTGTCTACTGTAAGCCATATCGTCCCAAATATAAGCAGCAGAGGTCTTAATGATCCAATGTCACACTATACAAAACATACTATAGGCCATTAAATTATCTAGTTTTGGATTTTAGCAAGGTAGGCTTGCAGAAAATCCTTTTGGTTATAAAGAAACAGTAAAAGGATTGAGTTTTAGACTTCTGTAATGTTTTCCAAAAGGGTATCATGATATGGTGGGGCCTTCCTGATGTCAGCTATAATCAAAAAATGAAAATGGACTGGCAATCTGATGCATGTAGTGGGCAAGGGAATCGTTGATAGATAGGCTTATACAAAGCCAATACATAAACACCAACATATTCACACACATACACACACACACACACACACACACACACACACACACACACACACACACACACACACACACCACACCACACCACACCACACATGCATCATCCACTGGATAACAGTAATGTCTGGTGCATTACAGCCTGTCACCAGGTTCTCAGGCAGTGCACAATGATGCTAAGATTTTTTTGGTCCTCAGTGGAATCTAAGTTTATAAGTACAATATTTAAAATCTGCCCCAGATTTTTGACTTTGTCCAGAATTTTTGCATTAAGAGGTTCAGATGTATGATATGAAGCAAGGGCTAAGTTAAAAATGCAATGTATTTTTACTTTTCTCTTATTCATCTGTGATTAGAGTGCTATTCTCATGGCTAGAGACGTATGACATTTGTCTTTTTGCATAGTAAAGACTGGGACTGTCTTTTAAAGTGTGTTGGAGCTTCAGACTTGCTGTCTCCTCTTATGAATGTAACAAAAAAAGATGAAAGATCATGAACTGTCTTTCTTTTAGAGTTGTAATTGCTGATGGACTTAAAGACTTGCATATCACTAAGCCACACCAGGATACAAGCCAAGAAAAGTTAATATTCATAAATGCATATTGGCAATTTTTCCTGTTGCTATGATAAATAAAGGAACTGGTCTGTCTACTTGTTTTGTGCAGGCTAGCAACAAGGAGATGAGGCCATATGATGAACACTGGGAGCCTGGGAGAAATCAATGTATATAACTGTACTATGCTATGTTATACTGTGCTATGCTATGTAATAGATGCAATATTGAATTGTCTATGTGGTGTTAATCATCTAGAAAAGATTCATCCATCCATCATCAACCTCTTTTTCCTATTTTGCACATGGGGTCAGGGTGTCACTTCAACAGTGACAATCATCACGAGCCAAGGTTTATACCGCTGGGTGTCTAGCCCTGCCATGAAATTTCATCCAGAAAAGATATCTACTTGAATATTATTTATTTTATATAATAATTTTATTTATTTATTTTTGTTTTACATTTGTTTACCAGGAAAGTCCGACTGGGCAGCTACCCATTTACAGTGGAGACCCAGGGAGCAAAGCTCCACTTAGAAACAATACAGGGTTCATAAACATAGAAATAATGACACTAATTATACAATGATGACTGTTAACCTATCTACTTGATCACAATTTATTAGCACCCTGTCAACATGGCTTTAGACCATTTCATAGCACCACCTCTGCTCTCTTATCCTTCAATAACCATATTAACAGTAATCGTAATAATGATACTGTATCCTCAGCTCTTTTTATTGACCTGTCCAAAGCATTTGACATGGTGAATCACCACCTGCTTATAAACACACTCAAAAACCTGTCATTGGACAACCATACTATACAGTGATTCCAATCATACCTACATAACAGGCAACAGGCTGTACTATGGGAAAATACTTTATCTTCCCACCTCCCAGTCGCTCTAGGGGGTCCCGCAAGGATCTATATTAGGCCCATTACTCTTCTCCATCTTTACTAATGACCTTCATTCTGTAATTCCACAAGCTGACTGTATCCAATACGCTGACAACTCCACACTCATATGCGCTGCTACTTCTCAATCAGAACTTCAGTCACTAACCTAAATGACCTTTAGTACAGTTGAAAACTGGTTCCTACAAAGACGTCTTATCCTTAACCCCAAAAATCAAAAATGCTACTATTTACTCCCACCGGCAGAACCTCCCCACTTAACTTTACTATTACTTCAAATAACGGAACTATAATATCTCCTGAACCAACCACCAAACTACTTGGGGTACTAATAGATAATAACTTGTCTTTTGAACCTCACATTAATAACGCCATAAAAACAGTAAACAAGAAACTAGGTTCCCTCTATAGAATAAAACCCTTTCTAACACCTCCAGCCAGGGTTACTATTACTCGCACCCACCTCATCTCTACCTTGCTCTATGCCTCCCCTATCTATACCAAAATATGTAGAAGTAATCTGAGTAAACTTTCATCTTCCTACAACAATATTGCCAGATTTGCAGCTGAGTCCTCCTATAGAACTCATCACTGTATCAACATGAATCAGCTAGGATGGTTATAGCTGCCAAATTTAATTCTTTTTAATCAATTAATAGTAGCCCATAAGATCCTGTATTTACCTCAAAATACACCTATACTTACATCCCTAGTCATCCCCTATAACAATCTCAAGACCTTATGCTCATCAAATAACCTACTTGTACAAATATCAAAATCCAACAACTCAGCTGGTGACACCTTGTTCTCCAATACAGTAGGTAAAGCCTGGAATATCCTCCCAAGCCAGCTAACCTCAATATCCTCTGTCAGCTTATTTAAAAGCAAGCTTAAACCCTACCTTAAATCACACTGGCTATGTCCCTGTGTTAACCCAGACTAAGCACCTGACTATTAACTAGACTCCCACAATTCCTAGCCTCCTATGATCATGATCTTGTGTTGTCTCACTAATTTTTAGTGAGCTTAACCTTCCTTAGGATTTTTTTCTCATGTAAATATGTATATACTGTGGAATGATCAAACACCTTCATATAGTACCACAACCTAGGTGATAAAGAACACCATAAATCCATCCTTGTATGCAGATCTTCTATACTCTATCTATTGATCTCTAGTGTTTTCTTTCTTAGGTTTTTGTGTGACCTTAGTATCTATTAATATAAACTACTAGCTGTATCTAGTTTAGTCTTAGATTTCATTTTCTTTCCCTAATAGAATACAAAATATAAAATCCTAGGTTTGTAATATGTTATAAAGATTTGTAATACACCATTTCTAATGCAAATGTATTAGTCTTGCTCATCTATTCTTAGATACATTTTTTCTTTCCCTACTGAAATATAAAATATATAATCTTAGGCTTGTACTATATTTTTAAAACTTCTTATGTACCAAATTCTACTGTTAATGTATTTGTCTTGACCCTTTATGTTGTTGTAATTTGTGGAGCTTTTCTCTCCGGGCCTCCACTGAAAATGGACATATATCCAGCTGGACTAGCCCGGTCAACAAATGTAAAATAAATAAATAAAATAAATAAATAAGTAAACAAGACAGAGATATTATAGTTTGAACTAATTATACAATGATAGTTAATACAGATAGAGATAGCACAGTTTATTTGGAATTGAGACAATAGTGAAGTCAGATATATGATGAAATAATAGTAATGGGTTACTTATTATAAATTATATTTTACAGTCAGCAATAGGAATCTTTGAATAAATAACATTTCAAAATCCATTTCTGATTTGCAGTAATAAAGAAGGAAAGAGAAAAGGCAAATAAGAAAAAAAAGAAAGGAAAAGAATAAGTACTGGGTTATCCAAAGGATATAATTATTTGTTGGAGACATGGGTGCTGGAACCATAGGTTCAGGGGGAGGGGAAGTCCCCCCCATACTTTTACAGCTGCAAGACCTGTCAGGAAAAATTAATGAAGTGGACTTTTCATGCTAACATGGATTTGCGCACGGACGTTAACTAAACTAGTTGTTCTTGTTCTCTTATTCCTCTGTGTTACAGGAGTTATACTGCCGCTGTTCCGTTGGTCCTGCCAGAGCCAGAGTCATGCCGGTAAGGAGAGTTTTGTTTTTTTATTTGCAGGTGTGTGTGTGTGTGTGTGTGTGTGTGTGTGTGTGTGTGTGTGTGTGTGTGTGTGTGTGTGTGTGTGTGTGTAAAATGCCCCAGTTAGGTATACCTGGTGGTTAGTGTTACTCAGGCTCAAACAAGAGCCTGAATTCTCCACCCATACCACCACTTGTGATTCAGGGAGTTGAGTCCATATTTTTACAGAATATCTGGCTCATACTTTTGGTCTGTTCCTCTTAAAATTTGTGGTTTTCTGGCAAATCAGTGAGAACTGAAATCACTAAAGAATGATAGCACCTTAAGTTTCAGTCTTCTTATCTTTCAGAAAACACATGGTAACACATAACACTTTATTTAAGCAGCTTTCTAAGATTATACAAGCAATATTTAAAATGTGTCCCTGGTTTTGGGCCTTTGCCCCCACCAAATAAATTTTGGCTTTTTCCAGATTTCTTTTGCTGCGAACTTAAGAGATTTATTTGAGTGTCAAGTGGACTTTACAGGAGCTGAAAGCTTCGAGGGAAGAGAAGTTTAGTGCTACTTATTGTAAGTCATTTGTATTGTTGGTAGCACAACAGGCATTATACTTGTTTTGATGCAGAAGGGTGTGGGTTCTACTCCCACAGTATGCAGATGGATCGCTGATACTGTACTTTTTGTGTGTTGTACTTTAAAGGGAGTGGATGCTGCAGTCCTATGAATGTCCTCCTTTGGAGGAGTTACCTTGTAACTATGTTTCTGTTATCAGTTTGCCATTCATTCCCCTTGCAAAATTACTAGCTTATATTTTTTTAATGTAGTATAGGCAATTTATTCTTCAAGGGAAACAGGCACATTATTTGTAGATGAAACAACGAAATATAAAATTGTTTGCTAGCAGCAACCTCTTCATTAGTTACAGATCCCTTTAATGTGGAATTATTTAGATGAATTCTGCAGTGATTTTGCATATTTACTGATATTGGTAGATTGTAATGACAGAAGTTTGAGTGGCCTTTTATGGTTGAAATTTTCTGAAATGGGTAGTTTTGTCATTATTGGTTCATACATTTTGTTTCATTGCTTACTAGAAGACTGTTCAAAACTACAAATTTAAAACACATTCTAACAAGTGGTGCTGTATTATACAAGGAATATAATTTAATACAATCAGGAAGGTGAATCAAAGAATGCATACATGTATGATTGCTCACAGGATGCAGGAGATCAAAATAGGGAAAGAGACCAGTCACCAATGGAGTCCCCCAGGATTCGATGCTGAGACTTTTTCTGTTTCGCATACACATCTCAAAAGTAAAAGGAAATACCAAAGGTCTTTGGCCGACTAAGTTTGAAATAACTGAAAGCTAGGAGCAGTTACTGAATCCCCAAATGACTTAACCATCATGAGGAAGGTTTGTCCCAAACAATGACTGGTGCCAGACTCATGAATTGAAACTAAGCTCCAAGAAATACATTATCATATCCTTTGGGAAGTCATCTACTCCAGGGAACTGCCAAATTGACAATGCCCCATGAGAAGTGACCCAGTTGTTTGGCATTTGGGAACTTGTGTGTACAGTGACCTAACTTTTGACCAATATGTGCCCAGAGTCATAAGAAAGTCTTTCTATATTGCACAGCTTATAAACAAATTGATTGTGACTAGATCTAGTGATGTTATTGTCCCCCTTTACAAAGCCCTCATTAGGTCAATCGTTTTGTATAATGCCCTCTTTGGCATGTATCTGTCCAGATCCATGCAACAATTGGAATATCTACAGAGATACCTTACTTAAAGGATACAAGTCCTAAACAATATGTCTTGCATGGACCA
This sequence comes from Protopterus annectens, assembly GCF_019279795.1. Taxonomy (NCBI): domain Eukaryota; kingdom Metazoa; phylum Chordata; order Ceratodontiformes; family Protopteridae; genus Protopterus; species Protopterus annectens. The sequence continues at coordinate 268,625,004 of NC_056749.1, forward strand.
CCTCAAAGATTTATTACTATACTCAGTATCCTACAGAGTGCTTAGAGGTGACATGTCTGGCATACAAGGCATCCTCTGACCTAATACAGATGGACCTACTGAACATCAGCAAGTCAAATGGCATCAAAAATACTTGGTCCAGGTATCTAAACTGAATGTTGTGGACAGATGGATATATATCACAGAGGCTGCCACTGTTCCAGAATAGACTATACATTCAAGTAAAACAAAACTCATCCCTGTCCATATTCAAATGCAACTTGGATCTAAGGATGGGTAATAGAAAATGTACTCCAGGATTGCACCTCATGCCACTAATGGATAGAATCAGTTACTGAATGCTGCATCCCTTACATGGATCCCCTCAAATTATCTATGGTATGATCACATTTATTCTCACTAGGGCTAATATACCATTAACAGCCATGGGATATGTAAGATCAATAAGGAAATGTTAATTCAAGCACAAAAAGGGATATTGACTTAAAATGTCCTCCATATGAACCTATGTTGTGGTAGTAAATAGTTTTAAAAAATTGCTCTTTTTAGATCACTAAGTGCCCCTCTCACCCCCCACCCCCGTCTTCAACATCTTCTGGCACCTCTGGTTGGAGATTTAGTAGGTGATAGTAGCAGTTAGTGATAAGAAAGTTAGTTTAAGGAAAAAAACAAAAAAATGAAAAATTCTGATGGAATAGTGCATGACAAAAAACCAAAAACATCAACAATCTATTATAGCATAGTGAAGACACTTTCCATTTGAGTATAACTGTCTTTCGGCTTTTCCCGGTTAGGGGTCGCCACAGTGGAACTCCGGTCCGCTAATGATTGGCAGTAGATTTTTATGTGCTGGCTTGCCAGGCCTAACGCACAACCTTCAACGAAGGAACGCCCATTCACACATATCGACACACAGAAGACGCTCTAACTGAGAATCGAACGTGCAACGTCTAACTGTGAGGCGACAACGCTACCGCAGCACCATTTGAGTATAAAACACTTTAATAACCACTTTTGTTAAAACATTTTTCTAAAGAAGTTTTTGAAGAAAGTGGTAAATTAAAGTGTTTTATGCTCAAATGGAAAGTGTTTTCACTATGCTATAATAGTTTGTTGGTGTTTTTAGTTTAAGGAAAGTAAAATAATAGGTGAGGGAACCTCTGTGTGGGTAGTATAAGTGGATGGTTAAGGTGACAGTTTCATAATTAGAAGAAATAGTTGTAGGTGCTTTAAGATAACCTGGACTACTGCATGAGCAAATCCATACATTTGATAAATGATTTTTGAGTATTTTTTTAAGTGAAGAGGGTTGGTAGTATATCTAACAGAGTGAGGAAGTGTATTACAGATATTCACTATGTGACAAGAACATAGAGAGTCTCCTGCAGTGTTTATTGACTTGGTTACCTTTAACAATGATTTATTTGTCGAGCGAAGTATTTGTTTGTTGGGGTAAGGTAATGGTATGTAGTATGTATGTGTAGGAGAGATGGTGTTTTCTCAGGCTGGTAAAGTAACTTATGAGTCACTGTTAGCTGATTATAAGATAGGAGCTGTGGTAATTCTAACCAGGAGAGTTTCTTTAGTGTGAGACAATGGTGTGTCCAATGTGTAGAGTCAGTGGCAAATGTTTCTGTTTTGTTATAACATGTTTCTAGTTTATCTAAGTCTGTCTTTTTAATGGGTGAGGCATAGAGAAATGTTGATGGGGGATGGGTTCTGGCAATAATTATCCTAGTACAATGTGTTAGACATTTTTTTTATTTCTATATAGAGTTCCCAGTTTTTTGTGTAACTTCTTGATTGTTTGTCAAGTTATTATCAATTACAACTCCTAGGAGTTTTGTTTGTGGTTCAGGAGTAATTTTTGTATTATCCATAGCTGTGATAAAGAAGGTGGGAGGGGGTTCTGAGGCTCTGGTGGGTTGGAACATCAAAAGTTTGGTTTTGTTGGGTTTAAGTATGAGCTATGAGTTTGAAAGCCATGATTCAATTTCAGAGAAGGACTTTTGTGTTATGTCTTAAAGCTGTTGTATGGTAAGTACAGCACATATAAGTGTAGAATCATCTGCATATCAGATGGTGGTAACTAGGGAGGTGGCAGTGTTGAGGTCATTAGTAAGAATAAAACCAAGAATAAATAGCTGCTGTAATAATCTCCAAAAAGAAAAAACATAAACCAAACACTGGAGACGGCAGAACAATAAGCTCCAAATGGCAGGCTAAAGTCACAGTTCGTCTCGACAACTCAGATGGTTTAATGAGTATACGTAGATGCCTAGAGAATTGTGGTTCCTTTACTGGCATACAAGTTGAGACATTGTGCAGCCCGATGGAAATAGTTCTTACTAATAATGTTTTTACCTTTGATGATGAGGTTTATGTTCAGAGAGATGGCGTAGCTATGGGCACTTCATGTGCCAATAGGTACGCCAACCTGGTCATGGCTGATTGGGAGAATATCCATTTGTTTAAATTGGATTATTTTAGACAGTTTGTTAAGTTTTATGTTCGGTTTGTGGATGACCTTTTTCTTGTTTGGAGTTCAGATGACAATAAGTTGGCTGAATTTTTACAACAGATAAATGCTTTAACCAGCTACTTAAAATTTACTTTAGACGCATCTGAATATAGGGTCTCATTTTTGGATGTATTTATTGAGAGAACTACTAGTGGACTAATCAACACTGGTGTGTACAGAAAAGAGTGCTATGGGAATGCACTTTTACATAGATCTAGTATGCACCCTAAGTTCATATTTAAAAATATTATCAAAGGCCAGGCTATGAGGGTATCTCGTTTGCATTCATGTGATTCAAGTTATAGAGGTGAATTATTTGAACTTAAACAGAAATTTGAGGAAAGGTCCTATACTGCTGAAGGGATTGCAACAGGTTTTTAGGTATGGATGAACTACGACAAAATAGAGCATATCCATATTTTGCCTCTAGAAATCAGGATGAGATAATGCTAATCAATCAAGGCAATGATGCACATGAGAATAAAATGAAGGTGTGTATTTATTATACTCAAGATGTTAGTCAGGTTAGAGATGCATACCTGAAATTTTGGGATATACTTAAGGTTGATCCTGAGATACATAAATTGATAGGTGAAATGCCTAGCTTTACATATAAAAATAAGATGAATTTACATAGGATCCTTTGTGGTCCCAATACTTTGGAAACTGGCCTATCTAATGTATGGATGGATTATTGTACAAAGCCTTGCATGAAATGTAACTTCTGTAAATATATAAATAGCTCTAGTAAGTTTATACATCCGGTTACTGCTCGAGAATTTGTTTTCAAAGTACATGCTAGTTGTGTTACCCAACACCTTGTTTACCTTGCCACCTGTACGTTATGCCCAGCATTTTATGTGGGCAAATCCAACAGGAGGTTGAGGGACAGGGTTAGGGAACATATATATGATATTAATAATAAATCATTGAAAAGTGCCCTTTCTAAACATGTTTGCAGTAACAATCCAGACCATACCTTCAGAATTCAAGTGATTCAAAGGAATTTTCCTAATATTAGGAGGGGCGATATTAGGAATAAAACTGAAGAGTTTGAAAGTCGGTGGATCATTAGGCTTAGAGCAGATAATATGCCAGGGCTGAACGATAGGGTATCCATCAAGCCAATCTTAAAAGGTAGACCGTTAAGGTAATGAGTTGTATGTATATATATATATATATATATATATATATATATATATATATATATATATATATATATATATATATATCTTAGGTCTAGTTGTAGTTTTATGGATTATTTAGCTTAGCATTATTAAATTGTCTGGTTTACTTATTGTTTTGTATTTTATATGTTTGTATTTTTAAGTAAACAGATAAGACGTTGTCTATTGAGATGTCTGAATGAAAGATAGTTTAAGTATGTATGTTATTTATTTTTGGTTGTATTTCCTATCTTCCTTATGGATGTCTTTATATGAGTTTAAAATTCTTCATTATTCATGAAGTTTTTAGTATCATAGATGATTAGTAGACTTAATTTATATACTTTTTTATTGTATTTGCATGTTATTTTTTAATAAGCTAAATCTCCTATGTATTAGCTTAAATGATGAAATTTTATAGTGCACTTTTATAATTATGGTTGTTTTAATAATAGTGTCTTGGTGATTGCGCTTTAATTGTAGGAGCACGTTTATCTTTATTTTTTACTTGCAATGTTAATTGAAAGTGGAAATGATGTCATTGCTTCATAAAGTATTTAAGGTGTTCTCTATGCTAATGGATTTTTGTATTGGCCTGATGAAGCCTTAAACTGTGAAAGCGTTTGCCTTTATATTAAACATTTTGTTTATATAATTGTTGCCTGGAGTATATTTTCTGAAAACTGAAGATTTGTTACCTGTGGGATTGGTATACGTTGTCGAGACGAACTGTGACTTTAGCCTGCCATTTGGAGCTTATTGTTCTGCCGTCTCCAATCATTAGTAAGAATACTGAAAAGAAGAGGACCAATAATGAAGCCCTGTGGGACCCCTAATATGACTGGGAGTAGGGGGGAGAGGTCTTGTAGCCACTTGACTGCTTGTTGATGACCTGTTAAGTAACTTTGGAAACAGGTGAGAGCAGAGAGACTAAGATTTAGGTTTGTGAGAACAGCTAAAAGCTTATAGTGGGAGACTATATCAAAGGCCTTGGAAATATCTAGAAAGACCAATGAAACTGTTTTCCCTTCATTCCTGTAATGATTGATACTGTTGGTAAAACTGAGGAGGGAGGTTGTGGTGCTATGGTTGGGTCTAAAGCCATGCTGAGAATTGGCTAGTAGGTTATTGGTTGAGAGATACTGCAAAAGTTGCGAATGTATACACCTTTATAATAATTTGGATAGTGGGGATAAAATGGCAATGGGTCTATAATTTGAGAGTTCACTTGAGTTTCCTCCTTTATGTAGGGGCATTATGTGTGAGATTTTCCAGATTGATGAAACATGCTATTCAGCAATGGAGTGATTGATAAGTGTTGAGACAGGGTAGGAAATGGCTTCAGCTGCTAATTTCAGAAATTTAGCTGGTAAGTTATTGGTTGCTGTTCTTGTAGGTATGCATTTTCTAAGTAGTTTTTCTATGGTATTTGTGGAAATGGGATGGAACAAGAAGGTACCGACATTCTTGTTGGTTGACTTGGGTCTAGATGATGGATACAGGCAATTAAGTAAATGTTTTCACTGAAGTATTTGTTAAATTGTTCTGCTGTGGTATCTAAACTGATTGGTATAGTAGGGGGTGGGGTCAATGCTTGTCCAGGATGGAGGAGCTTTTTGATTGTGGACCAACATTTGTTTTTATTTCTTTGATGTTTCCATTTTATATTAGCATAGTAGATTTTTTTTGTCTTGTTTGATTTGGTTTTTGACCTTGCACCTGATTTGTCAATATGCTAAGTGATTTGGTTGTGTTTTATTAATGTACCATAATTCCTAGGTTTTGTCTTTTAGCTTAAGAAGGGTTCTTGTTTTAGTCATGGGTTATAATTTACCTTTACTTGGACTGTTCTAGGAGGTGCTATTTTGTTAAGTATATTGAGGAATGTATTATTGAAATGTTCAACAGCAGCATCTAGGAGTAGGTTCTTGAGCTGAATCCAGTTACATTTTTAGAGTGTTTATCAGTGCTTGGGACTTGAAATTTTTCTTGTTTCAGATTTGGCAATAAATGGGATGTTTAATAGGGTTAGTGCGTTGCCTGAGTAGTAGGTTGGTATGTGGTCACTGAGGCTGCCAGGAAGGCAACCAGTACTGAAAGTGAGAGGGTTTAGTCAGGGTCCAATCAAGGATAGACTGTCTATTTGATTTTTTTGTCTATTCTGACTGGACTTTGGATGATTTGTGTGAAACCATATAGGTTGATATGGTTGCTGGGGGTTTTGAATTACAGGTGAACCAGTCAGTATTGAAATCACCCATGATGATGGTTTCATGAGTAATGGTATTTGAAGTCCACTAGAGGATAAGTTCTATTGTGGTAACATTATTTCCTGGTGGAATATAAGTGGCTATTATGGTTATATACATGTTATGGGTTTATTTGTAGTTTGGTCAGTAGTATCTCAGTATTAATAGAAATTGGTATATTTTGATTTAGAGGTTGCAGTATGAGATTACTCTTAAGCACTATGGCTACTCCTCCACCTCTTTCTACCCTTCTATCTGCCCTAAGAATGCCGTAACCTGGAAGAATGATCTCACTGTTATTAATATGTGATTTCAATCAGGTTTCTGTTAAGATGGATATGTCTGGTGAATAGAGAGAGAGGGTATCATGCAGCTCCTGAACCTTACTAACAACACTTCTGAGGTTTAAGTTTAGCAGTGGTAGGTCTAATTCTTTGTGAGGTAGATTCAGTATATTCTGTGGTTAAGGGGAGGTTGGGCGATCATAGAGACCTGGATTTGGATGTACATCTCCACTTATTATAAGTTTGAAAGCTATATTTACAAGTGTGTTATTAGGTTTGGATATGTGTTTTTGATACCTGAGGGAGATGTTATTTGCAGCTTTAAGAGGGGGTATTTTAAGAGTCAGTTGGACAAAGAAAGTGGACTTGAAGACAGCCGGATATATCACAATGTTTATGGTTTTCTTATGGTGGTGGTAAGGGGATGTAGTTTTATGGCTGAGTTAAGGTACAGTTAAGTGAGAATGTAAATAATTAAATGAACAACTAGTGAGAGGACTGTAAGTATTGCAGTGTACAGAGGTAACATTTTGGTTTTAAACAGTTGTTTAATGAATACAGAACTATTTTGTAATAAGAATGCAGGTGAAAGCTTTAGTTAGGAATTAGGAAGCCACCAGTAGTTTCTATAGGTGACTAATAATGACAGATGGAAGGGAAAAGTAGCTAAGTAGAATAATAACTGGTTTGACTGTGTGAGTAGTGATTAGGTAGGAGGGACTGGAATTGATAGGGAATTAGTTTTAGGATTATTTACACAGGGCTTATGGAGTATGTTTACTGATTGGTTGGGTGTTCTGAGTGGAAGTGGTTTGCTTAAAATAAATTTAGCTGTAGTGAGGTGGGTGGTAACTGGGGGTAGGGTAGGGGAGTGGAGTGAGCCCGAGTGTAGCAAGGGCAAACAGAGTGGGGTAGACCCAGGTCTCTACCTGGGCATAAGAAAAGAAAACCAACTAGTGAATGACTTTAAGGTTAAGTTACTTCACATTGTTTTGTCCCATTCCCATATTACAAACATTAACTTTACAATGCATTGACTGTGTCCTTAGAGAAATGGTGAGGGGATTGTGCTTTTTAAACATTTTGGTGGTCAATTCAGCTGGGGTAAGAAATAGCTGTCATCCCTACAGGAGTGTTCTCCAGTTATAGCATTAATTGAGGCCAAAAGACTGCTAGCTAGACAGGAAATCAAATTATATTTTTTCTTTGTATTTTATTTTGTACAAACATCAATGGAATGCCTACATTTAGCTTATTTTTCTGTTTCAGCTTCTGTATTTTCCCATTTTGTCTTCTTGCTTGTTAGAGCAGATAGTGCACACAGAGTGGCAGAAAAGACTCAGTTCAGGTACGAACAGTATATAATTACTAAGGAGTGAGAGAGAGAAACAGTAAGTGAGAGTAGAACATGTACAGGAAAAGAAAACTTAAACGAGAGAATTTCTTCTGCAACAAGTAGTGCTATTTGAATAGACATTTTACTGAATAAAACAATGTAGATTCTATTAGGAACCTAATAAGTGTTCTTCAGGAAACAGATACAATGTAGCTCTTGATAACAAACTGACTTTTGACCACCATGTTGCTTCCATTGTATGGAAAGCTTTCTACATGGCCCACCTTATAAGTAAGAGTATCTCATCCAGGGACAAGGAGGTCATAATATCCCTGTATCCTTCCCTTATAAGGCCCATTATTGAGTACAACACCCCTTTTGGCATGTACCTCGCAAAGCACATGCAGCAGCTGGAGAGACCACAGTGGTTCCTCACCAGGAGAATCCAGGGCTTCAAACATCTATCCTACACTGACAGGCTAAAAGCCCTGTCCCTCTACTCAATTTCATACAGACTCCTCAGAGGTAACCTCTGTCTGGAATATAAAGCAATCTCAGCCCTGCCTTGATGGGACTGCTACATATCCACAAGTCAATCTCCACTCGAGTAACCTTCACGTATGATCTCAGCCTGGTCTGTGACATCAATAGGACTTGGCAGCACAGATTTCCTCTCCACATCAAGCAGAGTACTTCATTATCCCTTTTTAAGTGCACCCTCGATAACTGGATGGGAAACAGAAAATACACCCCTCGGATTCCACCTGTATCCCTGCTGGACTGGGGCATTGGGTGCTGACTTGGCTAAACATGGGCTAAACTCATAGCTAGGCTTATAAGGGCCTCAAGGTCAATAGCCTAGTAACTTCCTATGATCCTATAAATGGAGACTTAACTCAGCATATATATGACAAGGAGCTACCACTGAGGCTGCCAAGTGTAAATACATATGAGAAGTTTATACAACCAAAGTCTGTTTTAATCAGTTAAATGCACTGGCTATTTATACAGTTAGGCAATTTTCTAGGCTCTGTTTCCAGTACTATTCACATACATGTACTAATCTTCACAGTGAACTAGAAACTTTATATAAGTAAGTCACAGTATACTAGAACTAGCAAGCATGCATCACAGAAGCTAAAAGCAGAATTAAACAAAAAACTCATCAACCGTTCCAATTACTATGCAGTTTTGTCATACCAGCTTGTGAGCACAATTATAAAATAAAGTATGCTGAAAATAGTGACACGCTAAGTAGATACAAACATTTGTAGGTGGAACACTTAGTTTTGGGACACTCTTGAGCAGCTGTAGTGGGGACTGGTCAGGGTTTATGTAAACTTTGATTAACCAGTACCGGACGTTATCCAGGAGAGGGAGGTACAACAGTATAGGACAGGATAGGGGAAAACAAAAGTAATGTTAGACCCAGGTCTCTACCTAAGCATGAGAAAAGAAAACCAATCAGTGTATGGCTTTAAGGTAAATTACTTCACACTGTTTTGGCCCTATTCCTGTATTACAAACATTAATCTTACTTTATCTAACCTATAACTGTTAGGGACAGTGTTTCTGTAATGAGATCTACCCAGGGAACTTTGGTATTTTTTTCAGTTTACACCTCTTCTTTATTGCTTTTATTTTATTTCTCTACATAAATCAACATGCATATATTTCACTCTGTATTTACATGGCTTTCTGCATTATTTAAATAAAGTTAATTCATTAACCTTTAAGCTCTTGTGGCTGGCATTTCTTTTTTATATGCATACATTGTTATTTATATGGCAGGAGTGTAGTCATTATTTACACTGCTGATTAACAAGATGTGTGGCACACATTTGCCATTAGACTGCTTTGGCTTACTATCAGTGAGATTAATTAGTGTGTTTACACTTTGTTAGATTAAAAGTAGACAAGTAGTTGGGGTCTCTGACCCTAAATTCAGAGTGTGGCAGTACTACCATGACAGGAAGAAATATGTGGGGAATTGAAGTTAGTCAGCCTTCACTGGGAATCGTGTGTGAGTGCATGCTGGTGGTACTGGTGCAGTCATTCCATCACAGCTGGGATGATCTACCCACTCATAAAGCCAGAAGTTCCCCTGGTTAAGGCACTCTCACCTATTCACACACCTCAGCCACAGCATCAGTTGGGCCAGTGGCGAATAGTGTCTGTAATGCTTGTCACTCTAAGTTATTATTGTGACCTACAAAAGGGAAACAAAAAGGAAATGTTGCCATTAGTGATGATGAGTCAATGTAGCTGCACAATATATAGTACAATTAACCCCATTGTGCTAAAAGTTTCTACTGCTTTTTGTAGTAGAACATTCTCCTCCCATTCTGTCTGTACTGAAAGACAAAAGAGAGAAAAGCCATGATATATAAGTGTGAGAGAGTCACAGACAACAGAGCAAAGTTACAGCTCCCCGTGTACATGCAAGCAAGGAGAAGCCTGAGATGGTGTCCACAGAGTGCGGTAGATGCTACACTACCCAGTTTATGTACAATGAACTGGAAACAAGAAATAATGCTTGTATGCTGATAAAATAACTTACTGTCATGTGTGTAAAATGAAGTAACACATCTACCGTACCACATGTAATGCAATCAAACAGATGGAGGAAATGATGTTCACAACTCCAGAAAGGCACAGCCATGCAATTTTCCCCTCAAAACAAGACAGTGTCACAATAATACTTGCCAGCAACAGCACACAAAATAGACAGTCACTCATAACAGCCAACCTGCTGCATCCTGGTAGCTGTTGGATGGAACACATTTTATTAGAAAAACCTCCTCTCAAAGACAGAAAAATTAGAAATGGCAGTCTCAAACCATCTGAGGTGTATGGTCATCATACTGCTGCCTATACTACTGAATAGTACGGAAAATGTTGGTCATCTGCTCCGCCAGGTCATACCAGCATCCACCTTGTGGAACAGACCTGTATAAAGTCTCAGCAAATGCTCAATGCATTGGCTGTGCAGGAAATGCAACATTATCTTCTTTTTATACTGAATTACCATTTAGGACATATGCGAATATATATTTATATAAAAGGCAACAAACCGTATTATATTCCTAGTTACAAACATTATACATCACATATGCTTTTTGTATAACTGTCATCAATCCAACATTACATAAATTGCTCAATTTCTGCCTTCCCTTAAATCTCACTCCTCCTCCAAAACATTATCATATATTGTTCCCACAGTTTCCATTTTTTCTATGTAGTTTGCTCCTACCCTTTTCTAAAGACCCCACTTCCAATTCTTTTATCTCCATGACAACTTCAACTACAGTTGGTTTAGACTTTGATTTACATTTTCTAATAACTGCTTTTTTTGGCAGCCACTGGAATTAAACTTAGCAAGGTCTTACTACCTCTATGCAATTCAGATCTTGTATCTCAGCTCAAAAAAGTATTCCTTAGTTACATTTTTTTTTGTTTCATTTTATTTTTATTTTTTTATTTTACATTTGTTGACCGGGCTAGTCCAACTGGATATATGTCCATTTTCAGTAGAGGCCCTGGGAGAAAAGCTCCAAGACAGATCCATTATACCAATATGTATAAGGTTACAATTTCAAAACAGTGTATATAAGGTTACAATCAAGTTAACATAACAGATGATTCAAAACATTTTACAGAGCAATATTTAAAAAATATAGAACAAGATATTCACATGAGGTAGATTGAACTTTTTTCAGGTTTACAATTCCTGAGGATGGTTGCATAAGAGTATTTACAACATATAGAACAAGATATCCATGTGAGGTAGATCATAACTGTATGCAGGTTTACAATTCCTGCAATGTTTGCAGTAAAGAACACTGAATTAAAAGTCAGAGTGGAGTTAGGAGAAATTTAGTAACAGCAGTGGTGGGTTAGTCAGGGTTGGTGCAAGGGCATAACCAGTGTGTTCTAAGGTATATTTTGAGTTTTTGCTTGAAGTGGGGTAGGGAAGGAAGTGAAGCAAGTTCACTAGGTAGAAGGTTCCAGTTTTTCCCAGTTGTGTTTGAGAAGAGAGAGTTACCTGCCATGTCGTTAGACTTACTACTACTAAGTAAAATTTTATTAGCTGAGCGTAAGGTATTAAGATTTTTAAAAGGAGTTATGAGGTTTGAGAGTATAGGAGTGTTGTTAGGCTGGTTGAGGATCTTATGAGCAATGGTAAGTTGGTTAAAATGGAGCTGATTTTGCAGCTCAAGCCATCCTAGCTGTTTTAGATTCTGACAGTGATGAGTTCTAAAGGGATTACCAGTTGCAAATCTGGCAATGTTATTATAAGAGGTAGTTAGTTTGAGAAGATTCTTCTTGGATAGGTTGGTGTATATTGGTGAGGCATAGAGAAGTGTTGAGATTAGATGGGAGTGGGCAATAGTAGTTCTGGCTATTGGAGTGAGAAAGTACTTGATCCTGTATAGGGAGCCCAGTTTTCTGTTGACTGTTTTTATAGTGTTATTCATATGGGTATCGAAGTTAAGGTTATTGTCTATTGTAATTCCTAGGAGTTTGGTGGTAGAATCAGGGGATATGAGGGTACCATTGTTAGAAATAACAGAAAAATCTAAAGGCTTGGATTTACGGGTAGGAGTAAAGAGAAGGAGCTTTGTTTTTTTTTGGGATTCAAGACGAGGCAACGTTTTAAGAACCAAGTCTTTACTATGTTAAACATCTTCTGAGTTAGGGATTGTAGTTCAGATGAAGATTCAGCTGCACAGATTAAAGTTGAATCATCTGCATATTGTATACAGGTTGCATGAGGAATAGCTAAGCAGAGATCATTGATAAATATTGAGAATAAGAGAGGACCTAGAATGGAGCCCTGAGGGACACCCAGTGAGACTGGCAGGTGGGATCATAGTTTATTCTCTCAGAGCACAGCCTTTTGCCTATTGCTAAGGTAGGAACTAAACCATTGTACAGCCAGAGTATCAAGAGAGAGCGATTTCAGAATATTTATAAATAAAGAGTGGTTTACCATATCAAATGCTTTTGAGAGATCAATAAATAGAGAGGAAGAGAGAACATTGTTACTGCGGTTTCTGTTAATGGTATCAGTAAAAGATAAGAGAGCAGTAGTAGTACTGTGGAATGGCCTAAAGCCATGTTGGCTTTCAGCTAGTATGTTATGTTGAATTAAATGGTTTAAAAGCTGATGGCGAATGCATTTTTCCATTATTTTTGCTAAGGGTGATAGTAGGACCAATAAACGATACTCCAACGGTTGTAGAACAAAAAAGCACAGAATCCCAGATGGCAGTAGTGCTTCCAACAGGTTTATTCCTCCAATACCACATGAACAAGTTAAAAAACAGAATAAAAGTACTGTCACGTACCAATAATGAAAACTATGAGAATAAGCATCAAAAATCCATAAATGTAAAGCGCTTTTCGTCCGGATTGTATCCGGACTTCTTCAGACAAGAAACCAACATTAAAATCAAGTTTAAATAACCTCTCATTCTGATGTTAACCTATCAGGACACAGTGTTCTTCCTTTGAAAATTTTAAAGTCATGTTAACTTCGCTAAAAGTGAGCGCAAGTTCTCCGTAAAGTCATACCAAATATTTTAAATGTGTTCATGAAGGTTCAAAAATATATATTACCCTAGTGAGCTGCGTCCTTTTCATATTTTAAGTTGAGTTATCCAATAAGTATATAAATATGCACGACATCAACAATGAAAAGACAGTTAAAATAATAAATTATCTAACATGGTTAAAACTATGTGTTAATAAACCTACTTATCGGGAATCCCTCCATATGTGTATGTATACAGTTGTTATGCTAACTTTTTTTAATTTAATATAAAATCAAAACTATGCAATAGCTAATAAAAAATATACATAATAATATGCCTAGAATCGTAAGCTACTGTAGCTTTTTTCAGGCGTCTCCACAGTAATATAAATAAGCTCTAAGTATTCAACAAAAACCTTATATTTGTTCATACCCACTTATAAAATCAAAACTATGCCTACTAAATAGAAATAACATAAACACATCTTAGTGGGCCAATGTCCAAGCTAATCTGTTATTACATTCCTAACTATGCGTAAGCTAGTCCCCAATAACATACACATACTAAAAAAGTAGTACTGTGCGCTAGCTGGTAAAATATGTACATAAGCTATGTTTTTTTGGGATTCATGTAGGGGGATAATGTGTGAGATTTTCCATATGTCAGGGATGCTTCCCTCATTAGTGGTTCTATTAATCAGGATTAAAGTATTTAATTAGACTAGAATATTTCTAGAATATTTAGGATTTTTGCTTAGAAGTGTTTGCATAGGTATTTTTAAACCCCAAGCAGACTCCAAAGATTTTTTCCTCAGATAGAAGATGCCAAATGTTGGAGGTGTGATGGGGAAGAAAAGGGTAATTAGTTGGCAGACTTCAAAAATTCCCTACAGAGTGCCCTGTTAGAAATATTGGGTGAACAAATCATTATATAGGACTATACGGACCAACAAGCAATTTAACCAACACCTTTTCCAGAGTGAACTCAGTGCCTGTGATTGGTCTCAACTAAAAACTCTCCCACTGGAAGAGGCTGTCAAATACTTTAACTCTAAGTTCTTAGAAATCCTGGACCAACATTTGGCATCTTCCATCTGAGGAAAAAAATCTTTGGAGTCTGCTTGGGGTTTAAAAATACCTATGCAAACACTTCTAAGCAAAAATCCTAAATATTCTAGACTTTGTTGCATACCTACGATCCATATATATGTCCTCTCATTATTTCTTTGTGAATTGCTTATCCAATTTCTCTTCTCAATCTTTTTAACCTCATCTGATTGATTCCTATAGTCATTGTGCAATATTTTATATGCTGTACTTATTATCCATTTTTAACAGCAGATTCTGTTCTAGATTCAACTAAAAACTCTACCAGATCACGTCTTTCACTTAGGATTCTGCTTTCCCTTTTTCGTTGCCTATACTCTGGCTTCCTCATTAGGGATTGATATCAGTCTCTAGCCTGCAGTCCAAATGTCTTCTTTGCCTCTTCTCATTTTGTTACCTTTCCCTCTGTAGTTATTTGCTCCAAATACTTTGGTTCCTTTGGCAGTTTTCTCCAATAAATTCCAGCTCCTTCTTGCCTATTCTCTGTAGCCCTAATTGTAGTCATTCCTATCACCAAACCTCCTTTCTCTATTTTTCGTGTTGACTTAGTTCTTAGAATACTTGCTGCTACTTTATAATTATAATATTCTGTGTGGCTGTAGTTATTCTCCTTGAGGATTTGCATCCAAAATCCCACTCTCTCATTATTTCTTGAATTTTCCTCCTTTCCACTTTGAATTATAGCCTTCATCTTGTATTAAGTATATGAGCTTTAACTGTGTAGGTCTAAAATGTTCCTTAACATCAGGTAATTCTAAACCACATTGTTCTTTTGGAAGGATCAACTTATGCCACTTTACCATTGCTTCTTCCCCTTGTAGATAAATTCCTTCAACTCTTTATTAATTATTGTCCACAACTTCTCCCCTTATAGTTTACAGCTATTGCCTTTGTTTTATCTTCGTTAAATTTTATACACTGAAAAGACGTAAAACTGTCTCAAGATGTTCCAGAACACTAAGATATCATTTTCATTTTATCATGTACAAAATAATATCGTCTACAAATAAATCCAACTTTTCTTGATCGCCATACCAATTATATCCTTGAATTTCTGAGTCCCTTATTTTCTTTGTCAATGGCTCTAAAGATAAATAACAAAAGGGAAAGACGACAAAGGTACAGCATCATCTTACTCTTCCCAACACAACAGGCAAGCACTTTCTGTGCTACATATTGCTGTGAACCAACCTGCATTACCTACCACTGCTGAATTGGAATATCACTGGCATACCCCACTATCCATAACATATATCTGGACTCCACTGTCTTTCTAGCACTGTCCAAACTTGTTGTTTTGTGTACTGACAGGCTAAAGTATTGTGTCTCATTGCTAGCCCAATGTACTCAAACATCACTGGCCTACAACTATGGTTTTCTCTCTTCCTAAATGTACTCATGACTTGAGATAGGGTGAACAGCAGAAGTTAGAGAACTTCAGCTGTGCTGAGAATGATGTCCTCCTACAGGTACTCAGGACCCATTAATGTCACTTGCTTGGAATAGGGAGTACTAATCTGACTCTAAAGGACTGAATGTGGAACATAGTGATCCATGGCATCAATGCCATGAGTAGGGTGAATTACACAATGCAGTAATGTCAAAAAGCATGTTAATGACATGAGGAGGTGAATCTCAAAGAAGGCACACAACACAGTGACAAGACTGCAACTGGGGTGAGGGCACATCCTACTGCAAGCCTCATAAATGAGAAACGTTTCTTATCATCCCTACATAGAGACAATGAGGGTATGGATATCATAGCAGGAGGGTGGGGTCAACTTCTGTGAGGGTTTAAACTCCATATACCTCTCAGGGAGACTAGTCAGATTAGTAGCTATAATACATATACTGTACAGCAACACTACACAGACCAGTTCTATGTAGCATACAATGACTAGTGTCTTAGTGCTTGTGTTAAGTACTGAGTTCTCTAGTCAGTGTACTTAGGTAGGGGTTCTAATCTCACTGCAGTCAACTGATATGTGTGTCTGTCTAGTAAGAAGAGCATAACTGTGTATCCTGCAGTTATCAGTACAATCCCCTGGAATACCAATATTTCTCCTGCAAATCCACAAAACAAACAGCACCAGAATTACCCATTCTAAAGACTTACACCTTGCCTGTGATATAAATAGGACCTGCTAGAGAGACAGGTATGTATCTCAGAGACTAACTCATCTCTGGAACAGGCTACCCATCCACGTGAAGAAGAGTTCCTCCCTAACCCAATTCAAATGTAACCTGGACAATTGGATGGGGAAAAGGAAATTCATCCCTGGTTTGGCATTTATGTCTCTAATGGACACAGGCAACCTGTAAATGGTTCCTCTTCAAGGCCTCTGCTTCTAAATGTTTCATCTCCCAAGCCCCTGCTTACACTTAGCAGAGATTTGGGATGCATGGCTAGGCTTAAAAATGCCCTTGTGGTCATTAGTCTAGTAAACACTTATGAACCTATGAACTACTGCATGCATGTATTCCATAAGTGTACTGGGTGTTCAGCCTCACGAGACCACCAGCTGAGGTGTATGTATATTGTTTGCATGTGTATGTGTCCGCCTGGTATTTACATGCACACCACTGGGCATCGTATGTAGAGGGCATGGTCACAGTCACTCTGTAGAGGTTAAGCCAGGACAACAGCTTCAGGACAACATCTGGATGGATCTGAAGATAATGCTGACACTCAGACTGAGTCACAAAACACATTGACACTATCTGTTTCCTCCTGGGCAGCCATGCATATACTGGCTGGTGTGAAATTGTGACCCTATCTACACCTGCCCCACAGGTTCATAGCAAGGAGTTTGTCAACCCTATTAAGCAAGCGCTAACCTTTGTCTAAAATACTGGCACTGCTCCACCCAGGCCTCTGGTAGAAAACCATCTCACTGCTTCAGACATTACTATACCTACCATATGGCCATCTACCAGGGGCTCCTTACACTATCCAATATCAAAGCCATTCTCAGATATGTGGGCATCACTTTGTATCAATCAACAGGTGTGCAGGGCTATAATCTTAGCACAGTCTGCAGGTAACTATGTTGACATGGAGATGACTGGCATGGTGCAAGGTTTCTTTGAGGATGCTGCCCAAAAGTTCTTATGCCTCTAGGATGCCATAGAGCATAGAGATGATGTCATAATAGGTCTCATGAGAGCTTTGGTAGTACACAATGGCATCATGTCCACCTCCATATGGATAATATCAAGTGCTAATACTTCTGCCCTATCCATGACTGGTGGGGGGGGGGGCTGAGGATGTGTCTGTACTTGAGGTGCATGCATAGAAAAGCCATTAGGGGTATCTCATTCACTCCCATATCAGAGACAACCATAAGCCAGTGGTACCAGGGATAGGGTGCCTCATCAGTGACTACCCTTACAGATCAAATTCTACCAGTACCTCCACATCAGAATCCCAGGATGCCTCTAGTTCTGCTACATCTTTCCAAAACAATGACCCCAGTACATAAATATATATTGACTCCCTCACACAGTCCAGGAAGAAATTGTGTACGACATTTATTTGCTCCTTCCCTATGGCCTACCTCCTCACCACTGTTAACGAGCGACTCCCAAAGTTGTGTACATAGCCAAGTGTGCTTGTGTCCCTAGGCACCGGTGCAAATGAATTTGGCTGTGACCCTCCCCACCATCCATCTTGTGTGATATAAGTGGAGCTGTCTGATGCAGACTGTGAGTCAACCATGCACTGCCAAGCATAGCTTTTATATACCACTGCATGTATCATTTTGTTTTGTGTCACATTATGCAGCCACTATGTAAATGACAAAGATGACAGAGGTGAATTATTGTTTTACATGCATTGCTGTGTACTGTGCATGACTCTGCCAGGGCAAAGTGTAGTGCAGCAGCTAACTGTTGTCTGTTACCATCACTGTTGTTACTGCTGTAGTACTTTGTATCTGAGGTGGCAATAGAGCCTGCTGTTTCAGATGCAGAGACTTCGACTCTTATGGCTGGACTCCCTGCTTCCTCACACTGATGTATATTGCATTTCCTCCACACATGTCTAGGCAGCAGAACTGGACTTTTAGTAGGCCAAACACTTGTTCACCTATGTTCTTTTTTTGTGCATAAGCAGTGTTATATTGAAGCTGAGCCATGCATTTGGGATTTTGACTAGATGTCATCAACCAACACTCCACTCCTGCATCACCTGCAAAGTGGTAGGGATATACAGGATAGGAGTGATGCATGTACACATATCTGTGGCTGTAGATACATGGGTGTACCTGTATGTCTGCATTTAACTATTAGATAACACCCTGGAACGTCCCTATCCATGCAGCAGTGATACACATGACTTGTATGCCACTTGGTAATCATGTGCACTAGTAGAGAACTATGCAGACTCATTGGTTATTGGGTCCTGTTCTTCAAACACTACCTGGCATTTGATGGGACAGTATCCCTTCCTTTTGATTACCAGTGTCTGTGAATGCCATGTAGGGCCTTTATTACCACATGCATGCAGTCTATGGTTCCCAGCACTTCAGGGATCCAGGTGATGTTTTAGAAGCTATGCACAATGATGGCTATTTCCTCTACAATGTTGGGGAAATAGATGTGCTCACTCACTTCTGGAAGTAATTTATAAAGGAATATCTTAAGTATCCTACAGGCTGATACCTGTGATATACCTAGTATGTCCCCTGCCTCTCTGTACAGCATTGCTTTAGCAAGAATGGTAAGTGCTACACAGACCTTGATATCCACTGGTATAGGATGTCCGTGCATGCCTCCAGATTTAGTTTGTGCATCATACAGGTCAGCCAATACCCATAGAGTTTACTACTGAAGTTCTGAATGTGACATATTTGAAACTGAAAATACAGCAATAAGATATTCGAAAGCCAGGAAAACCGAGGACTATATAATCAAACACAAAGGTTTGCCCCTCGTTATGGACCACTGTTAGCATTTGCTCCTGTGTCTGCACAGATCAGGATGTTCGATGATTGGCATGCTTCACCTTGTTGTTCCTCTGCATTCCCAGCTTTTAAATGTCTCATCATGGTATTTTCATTTTAAAATGTGTTATGTTCGAAACTGCCATAGTAAACGATCTATATAATTCCTTGGTCCAAGAAAAAATGGTTCAGGAGGTGCTGGCCCACCAGCTGATGAGTTCTCTCTACCAGCAGAGAACTCATCAGCTGGCCCACCAGCTGATAAGTTCTCTGCTGGTACTACCAGGAGGTGCTGGTCCACCAGCTGACGAGTTCTCTGCTGGTACTAGCAGCAAGTGCTGGTCCACCAGCTGATGAGTTCTCTACCGGTATTACCAGGAGGTGCTAGCCCACCAGCTGGTGAGTTCTCTGCTGGTACTACCAGGAGGTGCTGGCCCACCAGCTGATGAGTTCTCTGCTGGTACTACCAGGAGGTGCTGGTCCACCAGCTGATGAGTTTTCTAACAGTATTACCAGGAGATGCTGGCCCACCAGCTGATGAGTTCTGTGCCGGTACTACCAGAAGGTACTGGCCCACCAGCTGATGAGTTCTCTGCCAGTACTACCAGAAGGTGCTGGTCCATCAGCTGATGAGTTCTCTGCCGGTACTACCAGGAGGTGTTGGCGCACTAGCTGATGAGTTCTCTGCCGGTACTGCTTCCACTCATGCCACATGCCATGTTGTCCTGTTGTGCATCTGCACTTACATTTTTAGATACTGCTGTATGGCAGCCACTGCTGCTCTGAGCATTTTCACCAGATGCAGCTCTACGAGTTTTGGCATGTTTTTGCCTTTTACTCAGATACAACTACTTGTGTGGCTTTGTACTTAAAATTCATCTTGTATAGAATTGCTTTTCCAGTTAATTACAAAAAAATTAGAGAAGGTAGTTTCCAGCTCGCCAGCACTCAGTTACTGTAAAAAGTTCCATTAGACATACAAATATATTTTAGGGAGTACTAAATCTGGTGAACTGTAATGTGTATGAATTTCATTATCAATAAATACAGTAATGGTATTCAACAGTCACCTGACCATTTTTATACATTCAGTCTGAGATATCACTGTATAAAGGAAGATAATACCACTGGTGACAATCAAGAAATCTCCAGATAAAAATGCAGTGCTCAATTCCTTCCAATTATTTAAAAACTCCCAAGAATATTTTATATATGACTATACTATTTATATAATTTTGTTAAGCCGTGCATCTAAATACAGTCCCAGGAGTTCAGTCATGGAACACTTAAAAATATATAGAGAGAGAAATAGAGGGTCTTGTGAGTGCTTACATGTCGTTGGAATTTCAGATGAGACCCCCTACCATGTTATGATGTTCAACATAAAGAAAAACATAAGGATGATTATCACTCAAGTTGTTATGAAGGATGGCCAGCAACACCAGTTCAAGATGATTGAATGTAAGATTTAAATCTCTCAGGGTAGCTGCTTTATTGTGAGATTTGTTATTCAACAGAGATAGCATTTTATTGTTATAATCTGCAATGTCCTTAATCATTGCCCCCCACCCCAACCCCCTGACTCATTCATAAATTGAATACTCTTATTATCTTAATATAACTTCATTCAGGGAGTGCTGCATATTCAGAATTACATAAACTGTACATCCTTTGGACTGGAGACTACTCATAGGTTTTCTAAATAGCAAGAGTTTGCATGAGGGTTGTGTTCAAAATACCTTTTTTATAAGGGCATCATCAACCATAATGTATCCAGGGTTAAAATTGTTTAAGAGAAACTTTAACTTCCTTACATAATTAATGTATGAACTTTGCCCCACTTACAAAGAACAACATTCATTTCTTGTCTATATAACTGTAATGTTTGATGTGTTAACAGTCTGCCCCTCTGTTCTTCAGTCAGTTCCTGTTGTTGCTATGATTTTTGGTGTGTGTGTGTGTGTGTGTGTGTGTGTGTGTGTGTGTGTGTGTGTGCGTGTGCATCTCTCTCTCTTTCTCTCTATCTCCTTTTCTCTATGACTGTGGGAAGTGTAGTTTATTAAAGAAAAAATAAAAAGATGAAGCAAGTCATTCAAAAAAGTAGACAAGAAATAAAGAGAAAGCTTGGCAAAGAAGAAACTTGAAAAGGGAGAGAAAATATTAAAAACTGGAACATTCTCTCAAAAGTGAAAACGCTACCTATCAGTAAAGGGGTAAAAAAAACATCATTGCCAGAAGCAAGCAAAAATTATATCTCCAGCATGCTAGCCTATCATCAATAAGAAAATTATTAATTTTAGTTTATATTTTGTAATGGAACATGAGAAGATATGTGTACATAGAAAATAAATTTTCCTTAAAAGGAAATATGAGTTTGCATAATATCTGTTATGTGCAAAATGGAATCTGAAGATTCCCATGTACCTTCTGTTACATACTTTTCTTACATCACAGACTAGTACAGGCACTGAAGCATATGAGTCACAACAGTTGGCACCTGTGCCAGTCCTCTAAAATCCTACCATTGAAGGCCCTATGATTAAGCCTAACAGCTTGAGGGATGCACATACACATATACACACATATATAAACACTACTTCAGAAACTGCAGCTTTTCTTTCTAATTTAAAAATATTTTGCTTTAAAAAAAACGTGCTTTTTTGCGCTTTAAGTCTCCTTATCTTAGTGACATTGCAGACTCATGTACAGTGTTCATTGTTATCAGCAATATGCAAAGCCCAAAGACATAAAACATAATCAGATTCAAACTCCTTAGGTGCAATTTATCTGTTATGAATATATGTGTTAAGCTATTTCACAGTAGATTCACTGCTCAACAGTAGAAAAATTATAAATGCAAATGTAATTAAAAAATAATGCAAAACCAAAGCAGCACACTGTATCTGAGTGAAAAGATATTTTCTTGTAATCCATTAATCCATAACCCCTATCCTATTTTTCAAGTTATCAGCCTATCAATGGTTTCATCAAATAATAATTCAATCACCATATCCATTATATACTAACATTACACATATAAACTATCAATTTTCAACAAGTCTAAAAATGTCATTCCTACTTAAAACAACCAGTTGAAAATGGTAAAACAGACACATATTTATATGTATAAAACACAATATTTCCTCCACTGTGCTGCTTAGATTTGCTTTATACTGCATAGTTAAAGCCTGTACCTGATGTTTCTTAAAAAATAAAATTCTTAAAAGTACTAAATACATAAATATTGAGATTACAACATATGTATCAACTGGAAATTATGGTCCAGAGAAACCTCTGAAATTACTGCTGATGAAAAATGAAGCCAATTGTTCAATGATTCTGAAGCAGATAACAGAAATGAATGTAGCAGCCAGTAACATTATATTTATCTGGGCATAATGCTAAATGCACTAGTAAAGCTAGAGAAGGCTGTAGGCATTAGCCTCATGCAGTCTTGTACAACTGATAAAATCTATGAGGACAATTACTGATGTCTCTGACCAGAAGTCAAAAAGTTACAAATGCTGTTACAGAAATTCTCTCTTAAAAAATTATGTTTTTTTCCTCTATTTATATGCATTTTAAAGGTATAGGCAGAAATGAAAAGTAGAATAAAACTTCTCAAACTTGCTATAAAGAAGCTTGACAGTGAAAAAGTAAACAACAGCAATACCTATACAATAACATATTAATAAAAGTACCTACATTTCTTAAATCTCTCTCTTCACGTTTTAATTCCACATTGTTTATTAATTATTTACTAACTTTTTTTTTCATTTAACTGGGTAAGAGGGCTTATTTGTTGACCCTTTTCAGCTATGTTCTAGGTCCTAAAGGCAGGGGCAAAGATGGATAAATATGCAAAAAGGCACAAGGACGTATGCATGGCATAGCTATTATTGCATATCTAGGGTTGTTGTGAGGCATTAGTCCACCTTATGCATTTATAACATGGCACCTGTATTTTTCTGCAGTTTGAATTTTATATTTAGTAATTTATGTGTGATAGCTGCACCTCATGAGACACATCAAACAACCAGAAAGACCACAAAATTCCTAAAATCACTAGCTAGAAAATCCTAAACTACCAGAAAAGCCTGGAAGCACTGGCTCTTTATTCTGTATCTTACGGGTAGTGCTATTCCTTGGTTTCTATGACACTGGGGGCCCAGTGATTTTGTATCTCCACAAATCAATTAATAAAACCAAAAGAAAAAAAGATCACCAGTGGTTATGGTAAATCTGCCTCACAACCAGGCACATCCAAAATCACAGGATCAATAATTACAAAATCAAGGATGAAAGCAGAATAGCTGATGCCAGTGTGAGAGTAGTCAGCTAACTGTACTCCTTTATTTGTTCCAAAATCACAGCAGTTAAAACTTACAGCATTCAGTAAGAGTTAAGAGCAGTCCAAAACTTCAAAACTAAATGCTTAGTTTATGACTGAGCAAACATTACTTTTTTTCACTAACCAAGTCAACTTGATGTTTTATTATTTTTTAAAACTAAGTATTTACTTTTTGAAGTTTTGAACCGCTATTAACCTTTATTGAATCATTGAAGTTGAAGTGTTTGCTGCGATTTTGGAATAAATAAAGAAGTACAGACTGCTGGCTACTCTCATGCTGAGGTCAACTATTTTCCATACATCCCTGATTTTGTTGTCAGAAATCAAATAGTCCCACAAATAAAAGAATCAAGAAATCTAAATTTTCATCAGCAAATAAACAGAGCATCTTGGTTAAACAGATTCCTTATGCAGCATCTTCCCCAGCTCTGGAATAGACTCCCACAACAAATCAAGCAGCGTTATACATTATCTTCCTTTAAATAGGACTTAGATGATTTGGTGGCTATTAACAAATTCACCCCTGGCTTAATCTCACATTGAATTTACCAAGACAGGAAATTAACTCCAGACCCCCAACAGGATGAATTACATTGGACCTAGTTATGCCCTTTTTTTATAAGGGCTTGAGGGGCCAGACCACAGGTGTACTTACCATTGTCCATGCAGTCATCCAGGTTATGCTTAAAAAGGGTTAGAGAACCAGGGGGAGTCTATTCCACAAAAGAGGTATTGTCTATGATAGATTTCTGTCACAGCAGCAGGTTCTATTTATATTGTGTGGGTGATTAGGGAGTTAGTTTGTGGATGAAAAGGAGGCTGCATAGGAATGGATCATCTGAAGCTCTGTAGGCTAGTCTGAACTCCTCTCTCAGAAGTTAATTGGCCATGAAAAAGAGTGAGACAACTTTAAGGTGGTTTCAGTAGCTCAAGGTGGACATGTCCTTGATTGTCTTAGTAAGGCATCATTGTGGTTTCTCAACCTAGGTTATTAGTTAAATAAGTGCATACCAAATGGGGCATTATACTTTATAACTGGCCTGATAGTGGAAGGTGGTGGGTGATGATGACTTCCTTGGTTGTAGAACATATACCCCTGGTGATTAGTCAGGCTATATAAAAAGAATTTCCTAACAACAGTGGAAATGTGTCAGTCAAAGTATTATTCACTATCAACGAAATTGTCCAAATTCACTAAAGTCAAATTTTAGAGGTGGTATTACATACGTGATAGGAGTATAGGACACAAGGCTGCATTTCATGTCATTTAGTTTGACACCATGGTCTACACTCTATGTTATTGTGCATTAGGCCCTCCTGGAGAATCTGGTGTTCATTTGGGGTGTATATAACAGTTCCCATTTTGCAATCATCAGCAAACTTCCTCAGTTCCAGACCCTTGGTGTCAGCCCTGCCATCAGAGATGTAGATACCAAAGAGAAGTGATCCCAGTACAGATCCATGGAGTAAACCTCTAGTAACAATCTTTTGGTTGAAAGTGTGTCTTTAACACTAATAGTCTGGTGCTGTCAATAAGCAAGTTTTTTTATCCAGCTGGTAACACAGGGGTTTACATTTAGTTTGACTGGCTTATTAATGATGCCAGAGTGGGGAATGGTATCAAAGATATTGACTAACTCCAGGTAGGCAGTTTGTAATGATTTAAATGAGTCAAACGCCTCAATGACTTGTTCAAAAAAGTCGACTAGGTTTAAAGGGCAGAATCTGCCTTTAACAGACCCAAACTGCTTTGGGTCTAGAGTTTGAAGAATGCCTATGTCTTTATTAATGAGTTCCATAATGATGTGCTCCACTACCTTAGAGATAAGGCTGGTGAGGCTTATGAGGCTATAGTTTCCCGGATCAGTAGCTGGCCCCCTTTATGGAGTGGGATGACTACAGCAGTTCTCCAATCCTCTGGCATGAATACAGTGGAGAGGTTAAGATTGAATAGACATAATAATAAAACTAGCCAGACAATGTTTGGTAATGACAAAAAGCCTGGCACATTATCTGGGCCCATGGAGCTAGTGTTCCTGGCCTTGGGGAGAACACTTAGCACTTGATTAGAGGCGATCAAGGGATGTCTTAAGCACACTACTGTGATGCAGATAAGTAAGCAAAAATAAAGGAGCAAAGTCTGAGCTGAATTTGTCTACTAATATGTTGGCTATGTCCTCTGGAGATGGGTATGTGGTGTTATTTTGTATTAACTCAGAGCATTGTCGGGCATTACTTCTGAGGTACTTCTGATGTCATCCCCTTTGGTAAAATCTCATTTCCCACTAATTACCACATCGATGGGAGCCCACTAAACACTGAAGGTGTTATAAGAGATCTGGGGATGCAGGTTGACAAGAACCTCTCCTTCAACCACCACATTGCCACTGGGGTCAGAAAGCCTTCTATGTGGCACATCTCATCACCAAGGGTTTTGCATCCAAGGAGAAAGAGGTCATCGTCTCTCTTTACTCTTCCCTCATTAGACCAATCATTGAGTATAATGCCCCATTTGGCATATACCTCACTAGACACCTGCAGCAGCTGGAAAGGCCACAGAAGTAGGTCATGAAGAGGATCCTAGGCATTAAACACATGTCCTACATGGACAGACTCAAAAGACTCCAACTATTCTCTGTCTCATATCGCCTACTTAGAGGCGATCTCTGCTTGACTTACAAAGCCATGTCTGACTCAGCTCTGTTAGAAATGCTACATCTAAAGAAATCCCAAACCCTTCACACCACATGCTCCAGAGACCTCAACCGCATTACCACAGTCAACAGAGCATGCTGGAGGGTCAGGTTCCTCAACCTGTGACTGCCCATGCTCTGGAATAAACTTCCCATACATGTCAAGCAGAGCACCTCGGTGTCCCTCTTCAAGAGAAATCTTGATGAGTGGATGGGTAATATAAAGTTCACCCTGGGGATCACTCCAGTGGCTCTACTTGATAGAGGCACTGGGAACTAACGTCGGGCGGCACAATGCCAGGGCACTTCTATGGGCTAGGCTTGTAAAGGCTCCAGGCCCATTAGCCTAGTACACAACTATGAACCTATGATGTTCCTGGCATAGCTAAAGAAGGTTTTGTGGTTATCCATAGCATGGGTGGCAGTTATCACTTTGTACTTGCTTTTGGAGGATTTGATTTTCATTTCTAAGTTCATTGTTGATCTTTTTGAGTTCTTCTCTACCTGATGGAGTGTTCATTTTTCTTTTATAGGCTATGAGTTTCTTTCTCTTATTCTATAGTTTGTTAATATTGCAGTTCCACCAAATAATGTTTGAATTTTGTCAGGACATCAGTTAGAGTAGATTTGCCTTGGCATAGAATCTGAAGATGGAGGGGTTTTGAGCATGGTGGTCAGATATGACCAGTAATTTAGTAACTACAGGTGCTGAGCAGAGGGAAGTTACGTGGTGAGAACCAGATTCAATATTTTGAACCCCATGTTGAGGTGTGGACTAGATGGCATAAGTAGTTGTCATTATTGAAATCCAGGTATATTTGTGCATACTTATTTGTGATAGCATAGATTCTTCAATTTATGAAGGAGTAGTTGAAGTCACCCAAGAGGATGATGTTGGGCTCATCACCAGTTTGTTTATAGATATGCCTTATGGTATTCTGTAGCTATGCAGACGTTATGGTAGTTGGCAACAATGTCATACTGGGTTTTGTTTATCATGAGAAGGATGTAGAGGAGTTCAAGGTCATTGTTCTGCATTAAGAGTCAGGAGGTGAAATGGTTTCTTAGAAGCACAGATGCAACCACTCCAGCTACATATTCTAAGTTGGCACTGGGTCTGAAGAAGTATTAGATATTAAATCCATGTACTGCAGGGGTGTTATTACTGATCTGAAACCACATTTCAGTCACTGCTCATATTTCTATATTTTCCTGAATTAGGAATGCTCATAGGGACTATACCATTTTGTTGCGGCTTCTAGTGTTAAGCAGTGCCACCTTAATATTGTTTTGATTTTGATAGTCTGTGTAGGTAATTTGAGGAAAATGACCCTGCCTAAAAAAAGGCATAATGGGAGAGGAAAATGTTTTGGCCAATATATGGAAGCCATGAGGTGAGAGAAGAAGGGAAATCCTAGCAAAGTAACCTGGGTAGTCAATCATATCCTCCCAGGCATATAACCCCCTAAGCATGGCAACAGTAGCTGAGACAATAATTTAATTCAATTATCTTTTGTTTGTACTGAGGCATAATTTTTGAGGATGGTAGAGTACTGCTCAAAACTAGTTTCACACCCAGTTGTTCCTCTTCATATGATCCAAGGATATGTGTCTCAAGTCATTCACTTCCACATGCATAATGATCAAGTCATATGTCTATCTGGGGTGCAGGGACTTGATGGCCATATTGGCATTATGCATCCTGGCACCTTAGAGACTGCTGCCACTCTGTCTTTGCTCAGCCTAGTGAGTGGAGCATTTGTGTGTCTAACTATGGAGTCGCCTATGACCAGGACATTGCCAGATGTTCAAGTTTGAATCTCTTGCCTTAAGGGTTTTTCCATGCTAATTGTGTGAACTCTTTTTGTAGCTGTGTTTACTGTAGTATCAGAATGTAATGTTTGGTTTAGACCTTTTGACACTGGGTAGCATACAGGAAGAAGATCTGAGGATTTAAACTGATGCCTAGATTCAGAGGTTCTAGGAGGCTTGTGTAAAGATATTTTTACTTGCATCAGCATAAGACAACTTTGTGTTTACAGTATGTGGGTGTTACATAAGTGTGGGTAAGGCAGTGTTAAGCTCACTTTGGTTGAGACAGGCACATCTTCACTTTAAACATTTACATCTCTCATATATGGAGTCCTTTGGGTTAAACAGATCATTTTCAGTGAACAAGAGTCAGTTCTTAAACTGCCTTAGGATACCATATGCTATAAGGAAGGCAATAAAAAGAGGATCAGTCCACTGTCTCCCCATGATGACCAGTACTGCTGTGTGATATAGGTTAGTGAGGACTAGAGAGGGTCAGGAGAAATAATACATGGGGGGAGTTTGTTGGACTGGAGAAATACAGGACTGTGCAGCTAAGAGAAGGACTGCAGAAATCCACTCAAGTCAGCTTGCCCTTGTACAGTTCCACACAACTCAGCACAGGCCTGCAAAAGGTATTTTGGCAGAGCAGAACTGGATAACCAACTCACTCACAGGTGTTAAAAGTAGGTATCCTTTCAATAGTACAAGAATAGCAAATTTACTTGCTCACACTACTAAATATATAAATGAAACAAACACGGTGCAGCTCTGAGCAGTAAGTATAAATCAGGAACACAAAACAACAAATGAATAGCAAACAAAATCCGAAACCCAAGAGCTCTAAGCTACCCAGGACCTCCAGTAAACTATCAAATTCTCACTTAGATGAAATCACTACTTAATCCAAGATGGCCACTACACCAGATCAACCAGATTATAAAGAGCAGAAAATAATAAAAGTTTGAATTACTATCAGGTAATGCTGAAAACAACCCTAAATTACTACATGTTAGTCAACTTAAGTGTCGACTCAAAAAAGAAAATAAATTACTTTCCTAGTTTATTTATTTGGTTACAAAAATCCAACAGTTAAGTCAAACACTGAGTGCATGTGGTGGAGTCCTCTGGAGTCTTATCAAAAGGCAACACTTAGCTACACTCTGCACTGTAAATATCAACTAGGAAAACAAAATAACCATTAAAAAATAAATCTGATGCTGAAGTGCTATACCCTAACTAGGACCTGCAGTAATTTATCTAACAATCACTTAGATCATATCACTATTTAGATCTAAGATTGCCACTACACCCAGCTAAACAGCTCACTCAAAGCAAAAAATAAAACATAGATTTGCTCAAAGCATAAAATACACTAATACCAATACCAGGCAATACAGAAAACAGCTCCCAGAAATAATGCAAGCTGATACATTGTTTACACCTTTACTGAATTATCACTTAAGTCATTGGCAAACAGAAATTTATATAAATGAAAACAAATCACGTTAACATGTTCACTGTTGTAAACATTATACATCACATATATTCTATTGTAAAATTATCATCAATTCAGCATTGCATGAACTGGTCATTTCCTACCTTCCCTTAAATCTCACTCCTCCTCCAAGACATCCTGTATGCATTGTTCTCAGAATTCCCATTTTTTATGTAATTTGCTCCTACTCATTTCTAAAGATCCCATTTCCAGTTTTTTATCTCTCTTACAATATTAACTACTTCAGATAAAGTTGGCTTAGACTTTGATTTCCATTTTCTAGTAATTGTATTTTTTTTTTTTTTGGCAGCAACCGGACTTAAACTTAACAAGGCCTTACTATGTATAGGAAATTCAGATCCTGTGCCCCAGCTCAGAAAAAATCATTTCCTTAGTTACACCCATTTGCTCAGCTAATATTTTTGACAGAGTGGTCTGCATGGAAATTTTAAAGTCTGACAACCCATTACTCTCCCAAAATATATGTTCTCAGTTATCTCTTTCTTCCCCATCACACCTCCAACATTTTCCATCTATCTGAGGAAAAATTCTTTGGAGTCTGCTTGGGGTATAAAAATACCTTTGCAAATATTCCCAAGCAAAAATTCTAAATCTTCTTGAATTTGTTGCATATTTGAGAGCCATAAATATGTCCTCCCATTGTTTCACTGTGAATTACTCATTCAATCTCTTTTCCAATTTTTCCTAACCTCCTCTGATTGATTCTTATACTTATTGTACAATATTTTATATACTCTACTAATTATCCCTTTTTAACAGCAGCTTCTGTTCTTTTAAAACCTCAGCCGGTGCAGGTCTTTCACTTAGGATTCCCCTGTCCCCTTCTCTTTGCCTATACTCTGATATAAATAGCTGATAGGGAAGGCAGTATCCAACCTGCAGTCCAAATGTCTTCTTAGACTCTTCCCATTCTGTTACCTTTCTCACTTTAGTTATTTGTTCCCAATACCTTGATTCCTTTGCCAGTTTTCTCCAGTAAATTCCAGCCCCTTGCCTATTCTCTGTACCCCTAATTGCAGTTATCCCTCTCAGCAGAATCTCCTTTCTTCATTCTCGTGTTGGCTTAGTTATTAGAATACTTTCTGCTACTTCATGAATACAGTATTTTATATAGAAATAGTTCAAGCACAGATATTAATGCCTTTATAGCCTGCTAGTATACCAAAACAGTTGTTCCCATATTAAGTGTCTGGGCTGTTTTTTAAAAATATATAAACTAGTGCTTGCTTTAATGTCTTCTTCTCTTTCAGCTATTCCCGTTAGGGGTCACCACAGCGGATCATCTGTTTACATTTCTTTCTGTCCTCTGCATATTGCTCTGTCACACCAACCACCTGCATGTCCTCTCTCACCACATCCCTAAACCTTATTTAGACCTTCCTCTTTTCCTGTTACCTGGCAGCTCCATCCTTAGCATCCTTTTCCCAATATACTCAACATCCCTCCTCAGCACATGTCCAAACCAACGCAATCTTGCCTCTCTGACTTTGTCTCCAAACCGTCCAACCTGAGCTGACCCTCTAATATACTGATTCCTAATCCTGTCCATTCTTGTCACTCCCAGTACAAATCCTAACACCTTTAACTCTGCCACTTCCAGCTCTGACTCCTGCCTTTTTGTCAATGCAACTGTCTCCAACCCATACAACATAGCTGGTCTCACTACCCTCTTGTAGACCTTCCCTTTCACTCTTACTGGTACCCGTCTGTCACAAATCACTCCTGACACTGTTCTCCACCCATTCCACCCTGCGTGTACTGTCTTCTTCACCTTTCTTCCACACTCACCATTACTCTGAACTGTTGATCTCAAGTACTTAAACTCAGCCACCTTCACCAACTCTACTCCCTGCATCCTCACCATTCCTCTATCCTCCCTGTCATTCACACACATATATTCTGTCTTAGTCCTGCTGACTTTCATTCCTCTCCTCTCTAAAGCACATCTCCACCTCTCCAGGGTCTCCTCAACCTGGTGCCTACTCTCACTACATATCACAATGTCATCTGCAAACATCATAGTCCATGGTGCCTCCTGCCTGATCTCATCTGTCAACCTGTCCATCACCATTGCAAATAAAGGGCTCAGAGCTGATCCTTGATGCAATCCCACCTCCACCTTAAATGCATCTGTCACTCCCACTGTAGACTTCACCTCTGTCACACTACCCTCGTACATATCCTGTACCACTCTTACATACTTCTCTGCCACTCCTGAGTTCCTCATACAATACCACAACTCCTCTCTATCATATCATATCGTATCATATGCTTTCTCCAAGTCCACAAAGACACAATGCAACTCCTTCTGCCCTTCTCTATATTTCTCCATCAACACTCTCAGAACAAATATTGCATCTGCAGTGCTCTTTCCCGGCATGAAACCATACTGCTGATCACTAATCATCACCTCCCTTGTTAACCTAGCTTCCATTACTCTTTCCCATAACTTCAAGCCATGACTGATCAGTTGTATCCCTCTGTAATTACTACAGCTCTGCACATTACCCTTAATCTTAAAAATAGGTACCAAAACACTTTTTCTCCACTCCTCAGGCATCCTCTGACTTTCCAAGATTTCATTAAACAATCTAGTTAAAAACTTCACTGCCATTTCTCCTAAGCACCTCCATGCTTCCACTGGTATGTCATCTGGACCAACAGCCTTTCCATTCTTCATCCTCTTCATAGCTGTCCATACTTTCTTCTTGCTAATCTGTTTCACTTCCTGATTCACTATCATCACATCATCCAACCTTCTCTTTCTCTCATTCTCTTCATTCATCAGGCCCTCAAAGTATTATTTCCATCTGCTCAACACACTATCCTCGCTTGTGAGTATGTTTCCCTCACTATCCTTTATCACCCTTACCTGCTGCACATTTTTCCCAGCTCAGTCCCTCTGTCTAACCAATTGGTGCAGGTCCTTTTCTCCCCCTTTAGTGTCCAACCTTTCATACAACTCTTCGTATGCCTTATCCTTAGCCTTTGCCAACTCTCTCTTTGCCATGCTCCTCATCTCCTTATACTCCTGTATACTTTCTTCATCTCTCTGACAATCCCACTTCTTCTTCACCAGCCTCTTCCTCTGTATACTCTCCTGTATTTTCTCATTCCACCACCAGGTCTCCTTGTCCTCCTTTCTCTGTCCAGATGTCATACCAAGCACCTTTCTAGCTGTCTCCCTTTCCATCTCTGCTGTAGTTACCCAGCTATTCAGTAACTCTTCACTGCCCCCCCAGTGCCTGTTTTAACTCTTCCCTGAACTCCACCTCACAACCACCCTTTTTAGGCTTCCACCATTTGATCCTTGGCATTGCTCTCATACTTGTGTTCCTCTTCTTGATCACCAACGTCATCCTACAGACCACCATTCTGTGCTGCCTAACTACACTTTCCCCTGTCACCACTTTACAGTCTCCAATCTCCTTCAGACTGGCCCTCCTGCATCGGATATAATTCACCTGTGTGCATCTTCTTCTACTCTTGTACATCACCCTATGCTCCTCCCTCTTCTTAAAATACATATTCACCACAGCCATGTCCATCCTTTTTGCAAAATCCACTACCAGCTGACCTTCTGCATTCCTCTCCTTAACACCATACTTGTCCATCACTTCCTCATCCCCTCCGTTCCCTTCACCAGCATGCCCATTGAAATCCACTCCAATCACCAATCTCTCCCCCTTGGGTACACACACCACCACTTCATCCAACTCACTCCAAAATGTTTCTTTCTCATCCATCACACACCCAATTTGTGGAGTGTATGCACTAACAATATTCATCATTACAACATCAGTTTCCAGCTTTATAAACATCACTCTATCCAACACTCTTTTCACTTCCAAAACACTCTTGGCATACTCT
Source organism: Protopterus annectens (assembly GCF_019279795.1). Taxonomy (NCBI): domain Eukaryota; kingdom Metazoa; phylum Chordata; order Ceratodontiformes; family Protopteridae; genus Protopterus; species Protopterus annectens. The sequence goes on from NC_056749.1 coordinate 268,658,391, forward strand.
TCCTTCAGGATAACCCCTACCCCATTTCTCCTCCCATTCACACCATGATAGAACAATTTGAACCCACCTCCTATACACCTGGCCGTACTCCCCTTCCATTTGGTCTCTTGCACACATAATATATCAGCCTTCCTTCTCTCCATCATATCAGCTAGCTCTCTCCCTATACCAGTCATACTGCCAACAATCAAAGTTCTTACCCTCACTACTGCACTCCTAACCTTCTTCCTCTCTTTCTGCTTTTGGGCATGCCTTCCCCCTCTTCTTCTCCTTCGGCCAACAGTAGCCCAATTTCTGCCAGCACCCTGTTGGCGGCCATCGTTAACCTGGGCCTCGACCAATCCAGTATGGAAATCTGTATTGTTGTCCGCATATGTTATTTGGTAGAGGTTTTACACCGGATGCCCTTCCTGACGTAACCATCCCCATTTATCCGGGCTTGGGACTGGCACGAAGAAATGCAGTGTTATTCCATGCATCAGCTACTTTCTCAGAGAATCAGTTAGTACACTTCTCATTCCTACAGAATCTTCTACATAGGTTGTCTGATGATTCTCTGCTACTTTTTGATAACCCCAAACATTTCCAGCGGTAGCTGTGTCTAAATGCCCTATATACCTGAATAAGGTTTCCTCTTAAGTATCAATATGAGACACTGTACAAGTTCAGATATTTCAGTCTTTCGTAATAACCTAAATTTTCACATTCATGAATGCCCTTGGTATATTTCCACTGTACTCTTTCCAGTTTATTCATATTTGTTTTCTTATAAGGTTTCCATATTGTTACTAACAAACAATGACTTCATCATTTCTGATTTCCTAGACTTTATAACTCTTTTTATCCACGCTATAGTTTTATAACTATCATTAACCAATTGGTTGATATACTTAGAAAATCTCATAGCTGGCTCTATCCATATACACAGGTCCTTAAATGAATCTACGGTTTCAGTCACTCACCTTTCAATTTATGTCTCCCAAATCTTATATGCTTAATTTTTGATGTATTTATCAGCACATTATTCTCCCATGCCCAAATGGTCAAATTAATCAAGTTCTTTTGCAGATATAACCTAAATATGTAACACATGTAATCAGTTTACCCATTTTTCTAGTCATCTGCAAACAGATTCTTGAACATCTCAGATAAAAAAAAAATAGATCTGAAAGATACAATCTAAACAAGTATGGGCCTAGGATAGAGTCCTATGAAACACCCTAACTATAACCTCGAATTTCACCTGTCCAATAGCTGTATGATACCTGCCATGTCCTATTTGTAAGCCATGCAGCTATCCAACTTACCAAGTGCACATCAATACCTAGTTTTTTCTAATTTATTGATCAGTGCTTTGTGTATGATCCTGTCAAATGCTGAAGTTAAATCTATACAAATTATATCTCAGCACAATTTTCATTCATAGCTGTTATTATATTGTTATAGAACATCATGTTACAGGTGGTAATAGAACTATTTTCAACATATGCATGCCGGGGTCTACTTTGCTTGGTCGAAAGCCCATATACTCAAACATTATTTTTGCAAGACGAAGAAAACGAAAACTGAAATCCTAAACCACATAGTTTTTTCCAGGACAAGTAAAGACTCACCCAGCATGGGGAAATATGCCCTTTTCCCCACTATAGTATAATCACAGAATTGGTATATATAGCTGGGGGGGTGGCATAGCCCCCCACCTAGGTGGATTTCAGATAGTAATGTGTGTTTTTTGTGAATTTTGGGCAAGTGTTTATTTGCCCTGGGAAAATATGTGATTCAGGATTTTAGTTTGCATTATTTTCATCTCACAAAAATGACATTCGAGTATATGGCTTTCAAACATGCAAGGTAGAGCCGCATGCTGATATGCAGTTATAAGTCTCAACCTTTCCAATTCTGACAACAATTTGTCCAATATAATCTTCTCTGTTATTTTTCCACAACATGAAAATACATGTATGGGTCTGTATGACTGTATTTATCCTAGTTTCCTTTTCCATAAAGACAGGTTTAACAAGTGCATGTCTCTAATCATGAGGCATCTCTTCATATTTATATGACATAGTAAATAACAGATATAGTGGCACTGTAAGTTCTTGCTGAAGTGTTCTCAGGTCATTATTACTAATTCACTCTCTTCCCTCTGCTTTGCTTGGATCCAAGTTGGGTAGTTCTTTTTCAATCTAATCCAGTTTGATTTCAGTATCTGAGGTTAGCTGGCTGTCACTAGACCAATTTATCATCCCCTTTGTGGAACCAAAGAGCTTTGCATAAGATTTTGTAAATATATCTATAATTATTTTGTCTGAGAATAAATTTTAGTATCTACACACAGTTTATCAATTTGTATGTCTTTACTCCTACCATATCTTATGTATCAAGTATCAATAAAATGATTTCCTATTATGCTCAATATGTTCATTTACATTTTCTTCAAATTTTTCTTGACCTTCTCTCACACTATGTTTAATTTGTCTGGACTGGTTGTTTATTGCAGTTTTCAAAATTGTAGTTTGACCTCTTCTCTATTTCTTTTTTTTTTGCCTCGCACCTTAATCAAATATATTTTTCTTATTGAAATAGATCCCCCTGACATTGTGTGCCTAGATCTTGATGTTAAACATTTTGTTTTTTAATTTTTTTATTCATACAATTTCTCTTTTAAAACTTTGCACATTCCTTTTGCAGTTTTACCACTGAACACATCAAGCCAATTAGAATTAGTTTTGCATACTGGCTTGTTTGCTTCCATGTAATCTTCTGTGCATTGGTTTAGACATCAGTTTGGCAGAATAATCTAGCAACAAATTAACCTTTATAACCCCATGATCACTATAAGTCGGGTCTATATTAGAACACTGAACTTTCAAAACTTCGAGTGTTCTAATATCGACATGTTTTCAGCGAACGTTGAAAATATCGAAGAAAGAGAAAAACAATTTTTTTCCTAGGGAATGAATTCGGTTGTCCATTTCTGTTGCTTCGGTATTTTCATCGCTGTGGTGGAAAGTTATGGGTCGGGTTCAGGTAAGTGTGCGACTGTGTGGACGTGAGGGTTAGGGCGGGTTAGGTGAGTTAGGGTTAGGGCACAGGTCAGGTAAGTGTGCAATTGTGTGGACGTGAGGCTTAGGGTGGGGTAGGTGAGTTAGGGTTAGGGTGCGGGTGAGGTGACTGTATGATAGTGATGGACCTTAGGGTTAGGGTTTGGGTTAAGGTGAGTGGATAGTTAGTGGTGTATGTATAGTTTAGTGTAGGGTTAGGTGTAAGAGTTTAGGTGTATGTGTGTGGATTGCTGTTTGTGTGGTGTGCTTGTGTTGTGTGTACGTGTTTTGGAACAGCAAATTGTTTCCCTAGGAAAAAATTGCTGTTCTGTATGTTCAATGTTTTAAAATTTCGATTAATAGGATTCGATATTAGAACATTCGAAATTTTGAAAGTTTGGTGTTCTAATATAGACCCCTGCAAGTCAATGGTGGTAAAACCTGACATGAAGTAATAGCAGTCTCTTTAGGAACACTAACAACATCTGGTATGTTCATTCACTGGTAGGATTTTTTACAATATGAAGCAATTGTTGCTCCTGAACATATGTTAAAAATAATGTCCTTACTAGTAGTGTTAAATCAATATTATTCCAGTCTGTTTCTGGTGAATTTAAATTTATAGCCACTATTATTCCTCACTCCTGTGTGTCATGCAAGAAATGTTTGAATTCATCTAGGTCATCAGCACTTGTCTTTGGTGGTCTATACTCTCCAACATTTGTTATATGTTCCAGGGTTGTCTTTTTTGTCACAGTTATACAATCTACAGTTCTGGAGTTATCAGTGAACATGTAATAATCACAGGTTTCATAACAAGCTCTATTCTTTATCATAATACTTTCACCTGATTTGTTTTTTGTTAGAATGTCTGTTACAGTAAAAACATTTATACCCTGGTTGTACTGGTTTTCAGTCATTGTTCTTTAACTATGATTCACATACAATAGCATCAGCCTAATAGGACTACAGCAGATTTTCCAATAAAAAAACTTCATTATTAATGTTCCCAACATTAACAACCATCAGAGATGCATAAAATGTTATATATAAACTGCTAAATTTTCAACCCATTAAAAATCCTGCCTTAAGTTTGTCAAATATTACAAAATATTTGCTGCAAAGATTCTCTTCTCTGATCTCAAGTACATGCCATCCTGTCTAAACATATAAAGTCTTTTGGCTTTTCCCGGTTAGGGGTCGCCACAGCGGAACTCCGGTCAGCTCATGATTGGCAGTGGATTTTTACGGTGCCGAGTTGCCAGCCCAACGCCCAACCTTCAACAAAGGCACGCCAATTCACGTTCACACCTACCTGCATGTCTTTAGCATCACTCGACTGTGGGGAGGACTCCACACAGAAGGTGCAAATTAGACCTGAGTACTCTACACATTTCCATTTTTTTATTTTTTTATTCTTAAGGATCTGCATCCAAATCCCCACACTCTCCTTATTTCTTGAATTTCTCACCTGCTTCATCATCATCCCTTTTCACCATGAATTATAGCTTTCTGCTTGTGTTATATACATGAACCTTAACTGGGTAGCTCTTAAATATCCCTTCAAATCAGGTAATCCTATACCACCTTGTTCTATTGGAAGGCTCAATTTATACCATTTGGCCCCTGCCCTAGCTGATGCATTTTTCTTTATACAAATGGAGTCCCCTGCTCAGTAAGTATTACCTTAGGTATTCCTACTTTGGAAAATAATAACACTAGCTCCCTAGCTATAGAGTTAGTATTAGCCTTACATAGGGAAATAGCCTCAGGGTACTTAGCTGTTTAGCCTAAAATTACCAAAATGTACTGAAACCCATTTCTGGACTTTACAATGGTCCAACAATGTCCATAGCAATGTGGCCAAATGGCACCTGTATAATAGATATAGGAAGCAAACATTTTTGAGGCCTGGGTAAGGGGATGTCTTCTGGCATTAATGGTATCCAGCAAAAACGTTTTCAAATTCTTTCATTATTCCTGCCAAGTGCTACTTTGCTAGGATTCTAATTGTAGTCTTGCCCATCTCTAGGTGCTGCCATTGAACAGGACTATATAGTAATTTTATCACTAGAGTTCTGAAATGTTTTGGCACCAACAGTTGGCATACTATGTCTTCTCTGTTTTGCATACTCCATACTGTAAATCATTTTGTAATTCAAAGTAGGGAGTACAAAGTCAGAATATATTGTTCAATGTCTTCCAGTACAATTGTAACTGTATTTTCTCTTTCTCTACTTAAATTGCTATCTACCTACTGCACATCTTTAAAAATGTATCTGGCTTATCAGGCGATCAGCCAACTCTGGAGCTTTCTCAAGGTCATCCTATTAGAAGGTAGAAGTCAGTACCTCCTCTCCTACCAGTACAAGCACTGGGATCTTAGCGTGCAACTCTTCTACTAAGAAGGCAGCTCTACTAATTCTGTTTTGTTGAGGGAATGAAGAGCATGCCTACTCAGTCTGGTAGACTTCTTCGAGAAGGCCACCAAGGCAATGGATATGGGTAAAATAGTGCATAGTGCCTACCTTGACCTGGCCAATGCATTTGAAACAACACCCCACTTGAGCATTGTAAATAGACTCATAGAATTAGGCATAAACCCCTATGTTACAAGCTGGATGCTAAGCTGACTCTCAGATATGACCCAGGAAGTTAAAATAGTGATATCCAACTCCACAAAAAGACCAGTCACTAGTGAAGTCCCTTAGAGCTCAGTGCTGGGTCTACTTCTTTGAAGTCAAGGCCAACATCAAGGGCTTCTGGCTGACCACGTTTTCAGATGATTGCAAATTGGAAGTAATCAGAGACTCCCCCAAGACACAAATATGCTCCAGAAAGGGCTAATACAGACAAATAAATGGTGCCATAGACATGGTTTAAAACTCATTACTAACAAATGTATAATAGTACCCTTTAGGAAGTAACCTACCTCAGGAAATTACATTACTGATAACACACCCCTTAGAGTATTCTCAGTAGTCAGTGATTTGGGACATATGTAGACAGTAACTTGGCTTTTGACCAACATGTGTCTAAGGCAGTAAAGAAATCATAGTTGCTCAACAATGCTCAACTCAGTGCTGCTCAACATATAAACAAGGGTATGGCAATTAAGTCCAAGGAAGTCATCATTCTACTGTACTCAGCCCCATGAGACCCATCATTGAGTACAACACCCTCAGTATGTACCTGATCAGGCACATGCAACAGCTTTAATGTTTAATGAGATTCCTCTGAAAAACAATAAACAACTTTAACAACATGTCCTATGCAGGTCTCCCCAAAGCCCTATCCCTATATTTTGTCTCCTACAGACTGTTTACAGATGATTTATGTCTGGCATACAAGGCATCCCAAGATCCCACTCTAATGGATTTCTTGCAAATATGCTAAACAAATAGCATCAGAACTATCCAATCCAATGACATAAACCTTCTTGGTAACATAAATAGGACATGTTGGAATTACAGGTATGTGTCTCAGAGAGTATCCCTTCTCTAGAACAGGCTTTCCATTAATGTGAAGCAGAGTTCTTCCCTGACCCAATTCATGTGCAACTTGGACCAGTGGATGGGAAATCAGAAACTCACTCTTGGTCAGTTACCTATATCTCAGTAGATACTGGCAATCTGCAAATGTCTGACCACTCGTGCCCCAGCTTACACATACCACAAAAAAATAATCTCTAGGACACCAAACTTGCTGGATATATTTCAGATTCATGGTTAGGTTTAAAAAGGCTCTTGTGGTTGTTAGCCTGAAATATACTTATCAATCTATGAACTAGTATTCTAGTGTAATTTGCTATCTTTCTCTTATTTATTTCTCCTTGTTCTTCTCATTTATAAACTTGATGTGAAAAACCAATTCCTGTGCATTTGCTCAGCATGAATATTACATATTATACCACACCAACACCTCCCAGACACTGCAGATGTTGAGAGATACAAAAGTGGCTGGGTTAAAGAATAATTTATCTGCCTGTATATACTACCCTCTCCTTTTTCTTTTTTCTTTACATTGTTCTCCCTCTGTCTCAGTGTGAAGGAGCACCACCCTCATTTTCTCTTTCTTCCCTAGGTTGCTCTCAGGACAAAATTTATGTTCAGTTTTACTTTCTCCCTTATTAATATACACCTTTTGCCTAAAGTCTGCCTTCACTTAACATTTCTGTTTTATACTGACAGAAATGTGTTTAAAATTCTAACCTGGTACCATTAATTCTCCGTTTGCTATACTACTGAAGTTTTTCTTACTAATAGGTCTATCCTCAAGACTTACCTTCTGCTTAAAATTGTTCATTTTCATTTTGACAGAATGATTGGAATTCTGCTCAGGTCATATGTTTTGCATAATTCTGAGCTTCAGTTCTTTGGAATACATTATTTCAATGACTGATTCATTTTCTTTAGTTCCTCTAGTCACTTCGACTCTCTGATTTGCAACACTGTCAGGCTGCATGATGTTATGTCACTCCCTCATTTTGTACTAGTTCTTTTCCTGCAGACTGATCTGCTGTAGGTGTGTGTGGATAATTTGTTTCAATTGGCTTCTAGAAAATATTCTTTTCTCTGTAACTTTAGTTATATGTTAGCACTTTAGGGACTTAGTAACACTATTCTTTAATCTTTGACTCATATACTGTTATGAATGAGGCTGAAGGATGCTCCACACCTTTGCCAAGGTTAGACAAAAGTTTATCTGCAGAATTATTCATTTGTTGGCTTCCCTCTCCAAACTGATAAAGTGGCCCATCCAAAGAAGTGTCTTATGTCCACTACCTCCATAAATCCTTTAAATTAATAAATCTTCCCTTGTTATCTTATTATAATATCATGCGTTAACTTATTAAACTTTAGTGATGCCTTCAAATATTTTTTTAGGATCATCACAGTTACCAAATATTGCCTGCTTATATTTACATTACTAATTCCAAAACCATGCTACATAAAAGCTTTTGAAAGATTTTTTTCTTAAAGCTTGCGTAACAAGGAACACATCTGGATTGTTACTTGATCTTTCTCTAGTGCATTTAAAGAGTTGCTAAATGTTGTGCTTATTCTACATATTTATACTGTAATAATGTTCATATTTCTATGAATATCTAAGCCATAAAGTGTCACAGACAGAACTGTTTTTTTTTTCTCAGATGAATGCACACAGCTAGGTAAACATAATGTTACTGAAAATATGAGTGTGTAACTTGGGGGATTACTGAAATATTGCCCATTGTTTATAATGCAATACAAAAATGATTTACTATATTTTTTGTAATTTATAAAATCCCAGTTTAATACAGAGAATCTAATGAATGTGACTACTGTAGAAATTAATTTTTCACACAACTGTTTGCCCTTTATGCTTTTTAGTAGTAATTATGGCTCTTTAGGAATGCATTTAAAATATCAATGTCATCTTTAATTGAATGGTGAAATGCAGAAATTTAATGTTGATGAATCACATGATCAATGGCTTGAATAACTGAAGCTCAAAAAAATGGCAGCATTACAACAGTCCACCATATGTCCCTACACCACAAAAATAAACTTGGCTCATTGAAAATTAGACTGCAACTACAAAGTAAATGAAAGCAGAGATTTCAGGTACTGAATAATGGTTCTGTGATAAAATTTAAATATGATGCACACTTATGAAGGTTTAAATTAAGAATGTTTGCATCGGTACTTAGAGTTACAGGTTATAAACAAACCATGTAGCACAAACAAAATGTGTAAGGCATCATTACAGACACACAATGTAAATAAAAATATACCCCCCAAACAGTGACTACACATGAAAGTATGATTGGGAAAAGTAACAAAAGTAAGAATAGTAAATTACCAGGCATGTAAACACATCACTGCATATGGTTAAATCATAGAACAATCATAGAACAAATGCAGTACAATTGAAAGGTGTGCATTACTGTGAACACATTAGGGAACAAGTACACAGATTTTGAGGGAAACAAACTGCATGGAGGAAGTCTGTCACAGTATACTAGTGTTTATTATTTGACGACTTTTGTATGTCTCAACATCTGCAGTGTCTGGGAGGTGGTGGTGTTGGTGTGGTATGTATTTTAACAACTCATCACCTACCATGCTTGCAGCGGTTACAGATCATACCCTTCATTGTCTGACTGCCTATATGCGCATGCCCAATACTTCCTATTTTTAGTTGCCTTCTTCCAGTGGTACACAAAGCCATCTATCACTAGTGTGCCTTTACCTTTCTGTGATATGACTGTCTTTGTGTGTGCCCCAATGTGTCAGGACCAGTTGTTGAACTGCAGTGCATCTAAATGCTTACAGTAGTATCCCTAGCATTCCACACTACCTATCCAGCATCACTGACAAATTAATGCCAGTGTTCCTGTGTTTGCATTATATCATTTAACGTGCAGTTTTCAGCATTGCAAGTTGTCGGTATAATGTGACATTCCCACAGATGTTGGTTAAAGACAGCTTCGAGATTTTAAATGTATTTTGGTTCTATAATTATGAATATTTGTTTAGACCACGATGATATAATTTGATTTTGTCAAAAAGATAAGGATGAAACCATTGGAAATTAGAGTATAAACTTTGAGAGATCCCCTAAAAACTGAGTTATGCTGAGAACTATATTTCAAACACACTGTATATTTTCACATGAGTAGTAAGATATGTTTCTTACCTCCATGAATATCAACTGCTTCAGCTGCTTTTCTAATAATGATTTTCTTTTTACAAACCCACTTTGACTTTATAAGCATGACTATACTGCCTGAATCTAGTTGTCCCTGAGCCTCCCTGGCATCAATTAAGGCACTGCACTTATATAACTTTACTGGAGCACAATGGCAAAAGGTTGACTTTACTATTGTTACAGACACTTCATCACATACAGGCATAATATCAGTAGTAGCATGCTTTTCACTGTTTTCAGATGTCTTAGGCATAACTATGTTGCTATTACTAGCACGCAATCTAGCTATGCAGTCTCTTTTTCCACATTTCAGAGTAGGTCTACAGTGATACTTTCTGTTTATTATAAGAATTTCACAACAAAAAAGTCTCCTATTGCTATGTGCAATTAAAAAAAATGCACCAGAGTTTGCCATAACTGGTAAATACAGAGGTCTAAAATAGATGCATGTTTTTGTCTTATGTTGAAATAGACTTCATCAGATCATGAAATGCATTCTGATTCTATTTTATACTTGGTTTAGCAACAAGGAAAATTAGAAAAAAAGGGAGTGGGTATGACTTAGTGAAAATATAGGCTATGGTGTTATTACTGGTAGATAAGGAGGGATTTGGAATGGAAACGGATAACTGTGTGAGGCAGTGGGCATGCTCATATCATGTAGGGTCCCTTGAATGACATTAAACTATATTTTCCTAAAGTGATAAACAACCAACACTTCATTCCACATTAATGTACAAGGAGGAGCACATCCATATACAATAAGGTGCCAATTTCTCTTCATCAAAAATAAAAGCGCATTGGTCTACAATGATAAATTTACATAGTTTAACTGCTTAACAATCACTCTACAATTGCAATAAACATTTTAGAGCCCTTAGGGGCACTGAAACACCCACTTTTGCAAAGTAGTTGGCAAAGGCCTTTTTAAATTTATCAGCCGCTAATACTTCTGTCATTTTACTTTTAGTATATTTGTCCTTATGATATAACCACAATATAAATATATGTTTTAAGGCACACAACTGAAATCTCACTGTTTTATTAAGAGAAAGTATGCAGCAGCTACAAAATATTTGAACTTGCATCTTGGCGGTAACACAAGCTTAGGGTAATAATGCCGTCTTTACTTTTCAAAAGTCCTGAAAGTCATTCACATCAATGATTTTGATGGCTTTTATGATATCTCCAATAAGCTAAGTTGAATTAATCATAGTTCATTCACACCTCTGTTGTGGGCATACTACTCAAAGTTCAAAGTATGCTCCAAGGTATTCTTCCCTGGTAATTTTTTTTTTTCAGTGGTAGAACTGTCTTTGGCAATGGACAACATACCCACAATAACAGTGGCTATGGTTTGCACACCACTTAAATGCAGCTCAGCACATACCACCGAACTGGTCAATTCCCAACAATAGCACTATTCATTCTCCTCAGGTGCAGATACACTGGTTCAAAATGGTATGACTTTGCACAGACAGTAAAAGAAAAATATGGATTTTTGAAATAAATGGTGCCAAAACAAAGGCCCACTGCATTCATCAATGTGATACATTAGTACTCTAAAGTCTATAAGTTTATAAAATCAGCACTATTTTAATGAAACACAAAACAAAAAAACAGTGGTGCAGACTCTTCTCAAACAAACTGCAGCAAAGAAAATTAACTTTATGTAATAACCAAAGAAAAGAACCCAGTCTACTTTCTTTCAAAGTCCAAGAGTTAGAAAGGGATATAGTCTCTTACACAGACTCTACTAATTTCCTTCTAGAGCAGGAGTTGATGACCACAACATGTAGATGCTGCAAGGTAAGCTCTCTTCCTTCTGGATTCCTTTGTAGAAAGATGCCCAGGTTTCGTTAGGTATAATTTCTGAACAATTGTTCTTACTGCAGCACAATACCCAGAATAGTTACCCCTGGTACCCCCCCTCTGCAGAAGCCAATTTCCCTATACTGGTAAGAATGATCAGTTAATTGCATATCTGGTCTACTAAAGACCTATTAACTAAGCCATGCAAGAATCCTTTCTGTCTGATACATAACGGTACCTATTGTTTAAAGCAACAGTTCTACTTGCAGCATGTATTAACAATATTTCACTATTTCAAAAAGCAGCAATTCCATTTATAATATTTGCTCAAACTGTATGGATCATTCTGAGGCATCATTTCTAGTGAGAACCACCACATTATTTTACTATATATATGTATATATTTATCAACATTAAGAAGACTTTGGGACAAACAGAAGGTTTAGTTTTAAATCTATCTACCTATATGTTATCTGAAGCTGAAATGTCATTATTAACAAAATGCTTATCATTTATTCCAACACAGGAAGTAGATTTTACAGAAATAGTTTTAGACTTTAAATTATTTATTAGAAACATACTTTTAAAACTGAATTTTAAAGGCAATGAAACTTGCAGTAAGAGTAATATATATGAATTCAAGAAGCCTAGTACGTATATACCTAATACCAACTGCTTAGTAAGTGCATTTGAGAAATTGTGTCTTGAAGATTTTTATAATTTACAAAAGCAATACCAAGACAATTATTGTAATAAGTATAACATGAAATACAATTTAACTAAACAAGAATACATAGCATTAAAGAAACTACAAGATAATGAAAATATATATTACAGTTAGACCAGCTGATAAAAGTGGTCCAACAGTATTATTTGATACTACTAAATATAATACAGATATACTAGAATTATTATCTAATGAATTATTTTATTTAAAGATTTCGAATTCAAAAGTTGACAGTATAATTAATAATGTTCATAAAAGAATGATAAACTTATTACATGCACAATTGATAAGATAGTAATTTGTTTCACCTTTTAACTGTATCAAGCCCTTTATTGCCTATCATTCAAGGCTTACCCAAGACTCATAAAGACCTGATTAACCCCCCTTTACGTCCTATAGTAGCAGGTAGAAATTGGTGTACAGAGCCAGCATCCATATATACTGAGAAAAAACTTAGACCTATTTTAAATGGAATAGAACACATCCTGAGAGATACCCAACATTTTTTAAATGATTTATTTGTATGTACTGAAAATATGTTAAACACAGAGGAAATATTGCTGGTTACACTGGATATAACATCATTATTTATTGTGATTCCCAATGATGATGGTTTATTTAAACTAAAGTATTTTCTGCAGATGTATAGTAATGTCACAGAGAAAGAAATGGAACTATTGATTAGTCTGATTGATTGTGTCTTACAAAACAATATCTTTGTATTTAATGAGAACATATACTGGCAGAAACATGGCGTAGCTATGGGCACACCATGTGCCAACAGCTAAGCCAATGCAGTATTGGTAATTTGGGAACTGGAACATGTGTTTAATGGACCTTTTAATTCACATGTGGTTTTCTATAGACGTTTTGTGGATGATATTTCCCTGCTTTGGAAAGGGACTATTGATTTATTAGAAATGTTTGTACAATATATCAATAATACTACTTTTTTTAAATTTTCACACATTCAGTCTAAACATTCTATAGATTTTTTAGATGTTAGTGTCTTATTAGACATAACGGGCAACTTTACCACAAAATTATATAGAAAGCCACATTATTGCACTAAGTTTTTACATAAAGAAAGTATGCATCCTGCACATGTATTTAAAAGTGTAGTAAACAGTCAAATGTACAGAGCATCAAGATTAAATGTTGACAATGATGACTTTGTTCAACAAACCGACTATTTGGAGCAAGCATTTACTGCTAGAGGTTAAGGTTATGACAAAATAGAAATTAATAATAGTATTAATAATATTAAAGAATTAAGAAGCAGCAAAGCTAAATCTTATTATAATAAAAGGCATAGTATAGGTTGTTGTTGTGTCTTTCGGCTTTTCCCGGTTAGGGGTCACCACAGCGGAACTCCGGTCTGCTAATGATTGGCAGTAGATTTTTACGTGCCGAGTTGCCAGGTCTGACGCACAACCTTCAATGAAGGTACGCCCATTCACGCATGTCTCCACACAGAAGACACTCTAGCTAAGAATCAAACAGGACAATGTCTTACTGTGAGGCGACAACGCTACCACAACACCACCACCGCAGTGTATAAAAGGCATATTATAGGTAATACAATGAATATTATAGGTAATACAATGAATACACATAAAGATGCAACTAGAAGCATTAAAATGTGTTTGCAATACTCAAATGGCATTAGAGAATATATTAACATTATAGAAAAACATTGGAAAATTTTAAGTACTGATGAAGCATTGGAAAGTATAATAGATGAAAAACCTAGGTTTATTTTTAAAAATATGACATCTATAAAACAACGCCTTTGTATTCCAAAAACAAATAATAAGAAAATCTTCACTAAACAATGTACTTTACCTTGTGGACATTGTAACTTTTGCCAATATATAGATAGTACTGGTGAATTTTATCATCCAGATCAACATAAGAAATATAAATTTGATATTTATGCCACGTGTGATACAACACATACTGTGTATTTAGCTTATTGCTCAACATGTTTTAAATTTTACATAAGGAAAACAGATAGAACTCTCCGGAAAAGAATTAGAGAACACTACTACCATGCCAAAAAAGGCAGTATTGCAAGTGCCTTATCTAAACATATTTTAAGTACAAACCATACACACTATTTTAAGTTTATGGTTATAGCACGTACCTTTGAACATATTAGAAAAGGATATCTAAATAATTTAACTGAACAGATAGAGTCAAAATGGATCATAAGGTTAAGGGGAGATTATGGTCATGACCTGAATGACAGAGTACCCATTAAACCTAAATTGAAGGCCAGAAGCCTAAATAAAAAATAAAAAATAGAAAAAAGTTCTTTTCATGCTTTTTTCATTTTACTATTGTAAATATACCTTTTTTGTATATATATTGATTTCTTATAAAGGAGATATTTATAATAGGCTTCTTATATGAGACAAAGTGTATTTATGTATTTTTTAAAAATTTTAAAAAGTATATGATTTTTTAGAATGTTTATGCCTTTTAGCAGTGATTGATTTAGCCATGTGATTCAGTAACCACTATATAAATGTTTGATATTTTTCAAATTATGTTACATATCTGATGAAGTAGCATAGCTAAGAAAGAGCTTATGTTTGTGTTCCTGGTCATCCTATATTAAAGGAAAGTTTTACTTGAAGTATCTGCTGTCCTTGGATCCTTACGTTTCTACTGTGTGGATTACAATTTACTTTTTGGATTCAAGAACTGATTGGGTAGTGTAGTTTGTGTCCTAAATATATATATATATATATATATATATATATATATATATATATATGTGTGTGTGTGTGTGTGTGTGTGAGATAGATATGACTGAGCATTCATAGGAGTGAACACTGTTTTGGGCAGTTTTTCTGTCTGCCAGTACCTTTTCATGACAGACCATGTTACAGCAGAGTATGGGAATTCGTCCTTTCCCTACTGTAGTGCAATCTTGCAGTTGGTATACATAATTATCAAAGGTGTGGGAGTGCAGGGATTTCTTGCCCCCCTGCTTTTTCAATGTTTTTAGACTGATGTTTTTTCAACTCTCTTTTGAGCATACTTACATATATATAGATACAGCTATATAGATACAGATATGTATGTATGCTTGTATATGTGTGTGTATGTATATATATATATATATATACACACACACACACACACACACACACACACACACACACACACACACACACACACACATACATACACACTCACACAGATATCTACATACACATATGCTATATGTCTGTTTTCATCTTTTTGAATGTTGTTTTGTCAGATGTCATCCATTAAATTCTCAGGTTTGGATTGGCATTCTGCGGGGAAAGTGAATTTTTAATGGTTTCAATAAATTAGTCAAAATCCTTTTAGTTTGATTTTTTTTATGTAAATTTTTCAATCTATTTTGATTTAATTTAATGATTTGTGTGCATTTGGGCACAGGTAGAAATGCACGTGTGAGCGGGCACACACACACACGAAGTCAGGACTCATCCGCTTAAATTTTTAAGACAAATATAAAATATGGTTAATTCCTTTTAAGCAAAAGCTATATGTTCAAGATGCGATATAACAAAACACATTTGTGTACATTTTTCTCGTTTGAAAATATATCATTCATACACACATCCCTAAATCCCTCAACAGAATAATATGTTTTCTAGCACAGCTATCAGAAATATTTTCACAGTAAAACTGAGGTAATAAGGATTTTGCTTAAAATGACACTTGAAGAAACTGGAAGAAAGGAGAAATTTCAGGTTTCTAGAAATGTCAGTTATGTGACTGTGCAAATACATTTTTGCATTCTGAGACCTGTTTGAAACAGTACACAAAACTATGACTCTTTCTTCCAAATGTATGTTGACTGTTTTGAAAGCTGACTTTACTCCAACTTTCTTTTGTTAAGATCTGTGAGGTGATTTGTTAGATAATTCTATCATTACCCACTTGAATGGATGGTTTTCCCTTCATTAATTGCTCTAAGATGATTATGGAGTACTTGTTGATTGTCATTTAAACATGGTTTCCCTAAGCTCTTTGTTTTTCTAACTTATCCAAGTGGTATACATTGTATTCCCTTAGATAAATTCCAGAAATAAAAGATCAAGTTGACCTGTTAAATCTCATCTGAAAAACACAGGCAGGAAAGGAAGATTAATGAACTAACACCACAGTGCTATTTTAAAACATGGTATTTGGCTTTATTACAGAGCTCGAAGTCATGCAACCTAATTAAAGTATCAATAACATGCTAGGAATGCTTGTTGACTGCTTTCAACTGAAATGCTTTTAATTATAATGGGAGCTGTGTGAGAAGAAAAAGACTTGTCTTAATGAGCTAATATTTGATACAGTAATACTGACCACACTTAGCTGTCCTAAAATATGGCTAAACGAAAAAAGACAACAGTACAATAGAAATATCTATGAAGGTAACAACAGTTTTACACTGACAAAAATGGGGATTTTATCTCTAATTAAATCATGTATTGTTAAAAATGTTACTATTGCAACTTTAACTTCGACAATTGGCTCAGCTTCTAGTGTCAGTCCAGAGGAATCCAGCATCTGTCAGCCTGGGAGTTTATGGTTGACAGACCTAGCTGTTTGCTAGAGATGGTCTGCACCTGTCTCCCCTAGGCTTTCCGATACTGGCAAAAGCTCTTGCCTCCCCCATAGTGCCTTTTTTAGGCAATTTCAAAACAACAAATTTTCCAATGTAACAAAATCTAGTCACGACAAACTCAGGGTCGTGCTGCTTAAAGCTAGGTGTTTAAACATGAAACTGCACTCCCTAGAAGCATTCCTCACCTTAGAGGATGCTGATATCTGTACAGTCACCAAGACATGGTTCAAGGCTACTGACACCATCTTGGCTGTGCAAGGCTACGATGTCTTCCACTTGTTCAGACCTCAAAATGAGCGTGAGGGAACCAAAGATGGAGGTGTGTCTATCTTCATTAAAACCAAATATACTTCGAGACTGGTCAAACAGCATGACTCTCTCAAACTACTCCATGTCCAATTAACAATTGGGAAAGTACTATACCACATCATTGATAGCTATAGATCCCCCACCATGAGCCAAGATAAGCACACCACCTACCTTACTTTATTGGAATCCCTCCCCATACAGCCCAACACCTTAGTCATGGGAGATTTCAACTACCCACCCACAGACTGGGGGACATATGTGATCAAAAACATGTTCACCAGAGTTTCCTGGACTTTAACACAAATGCTCTGGAACAGATAGTTTGCACCCCCACTAGGAGCTCTAATTTTCTGGACATAGTACTCGACAACATGGGGGGGGGGGTTGCTGTACTTCCCCATGCATGATGCCCTCCCTGGTTAGGTCAGACCACAGATCAGTCTCGTCTGAAGTAACTACTGGAACTGACACCCTCACAGGAACAAAAATTATAAAAAACTTCACCATAGCTAACTACAGTGTGCTAAGCAAAGGTATAAAAAGCTTCATACCACCCACAGTCTCAGATAGCAATGATCACTATGCAGAGGTGTATGCAAATGTCCTGTACAAACATTTACGTGACTGCATAAACTCTGTTGTACCTGACCAGATCAAAACCAGGTCTTTCCATAAAAACATGCCACCTTGGTGGACTAGTATAAACAGATTATATAATAAGAGGAAGAAACTGTTGTCCAAAAGCTAGAGAGATATCACTCTGCAGGGGAAGAGTTCCCTCATAAGCCTAAACAGGAAAATCAGAAAGCTTGTAAAGTCTTCTGAAGCAAATTACGAATCTAAAATTGCATCCCTAACCAAGGATAATCATAAGGCATTCTTTAACTGGGTCTGAAGTCTAAAAGGGAATGCCCAGCTTTGTGTTGAACTGGTTGTAGATGCCATCACTCATACTACACAGAAAGATATTGCCAGCATGCTAGCTGACAGACTCAGTGCAAAACCCCCCTATCCCCATCTACCATATCCCAAAGCATACCTGACACCATTTCTCTGCATAGTATCGCCAGAGAACAGGTCATCTCTGCACTCGCCAAGGCCAAAAACATGGCCTCAGTGGGACCAGATAATATCCCAGGTTGTTTACTAAACAATCTAAAACAAGAACTAGTGGACCCACTTGGCTTTCTCTTTAATCATAGCTTGAGAACTGGCTATGTGCTTGCAGAATGGAGAACAGCAACAGTAATCCCTCTGCACAAAGGGGGACCATCAACCGACCCTGGGAACTACAGACCGATATGTCTAACCAGGTTCATCTGCAAGGTCATGGAAAGAATTATCATGGACCTCATCACAAGGACATAGGTGACCTCCAAATGCTGAGCCCAAACCCAGTTTGGCTTTGTTAAGGATAGATCATGATTATTAAACCTGGTAGACTTCTTTAAGAAAGTCACCAAAGCCATGGATGAAGGTAAGACAGTGTACACAGTCTATTGCAACCTTGCCAAGGCTTTTGACATAACTCCCTACACTGGCATCATTGAGAAACTCTCCCAGATAAGGATTAATCGTTATGTTACTAGATGGGTAGCCAACTGGTTCACCGACAGAGCACATTCTGTCAAAATTGGTGACTCTGCCTCCACCAGTAGACTTGTCACCAGTGGAGTACCACAGGGGTCTGTGCTGGGCCCCCTTACCATTTGGCATCTATTTCTCAGAAGTCCAGGCCAAACTAGATGGCCTTAGGCTCATCAAGTTCGCTGATGATTGCATACTGGGAGCAATCACTGAGATCCCCAATGATGTCAGCATATTACAAGAAAGGCTAATACAAACAAATTATTTGTGCCAAAGCCAAGGTATAAAACTAAATGCAAAAAATGCACTATTATTCCCTTTGGCAAAATGAAATTCCCTACAAATTACAATACTGACAGCACCCCCGTGAGTTCCAACCCAGTGGTGCCAGACTTGGGAACACAGGTTGATAATCTGAATTTTGATCACCAATTTTTCACAGTGGTAAGGAAAGACTTCTATGTAGCACATGTCATTAGCAAGGGTATAACATCTGGGTCAAGGGATGTTATAACTCCACTGTACTCGACTCTCATCAGACCACTAATAGAGTATAATGCACCCTTTTACATGTATCTCATCAGACATTGCATCAGCCGGAGAGACCTCAGAGGTTTCTCACTAAGAAAATACAGGGACTCTGAACCATGACCTACATGGACAGGCTGAAAGCCCTTTCACTTTACTCTGTATCTTACAGGCTGCTGAGAGGTGACTTGTGCCTGCCCTGTAGGACAATCTCCAAGCACGCCCTAATGGAAATGCTGCACATCTGCAAGTCAAATGGCTGAAGAGTCACTCACTCTAGAGATCTCAACCGAGCTTGTGATATTAACAGATCATCCTGGAGAGACAGATGTGTCTCCTAGAAACTGACGCTTCTCTGGAAGAGGCTCCCTACTCACATAAAACAGAGCTCCTCACTGACCCTATTCAAACACAAGCTAGATATTTGGATGGGAGACTGCAAATTTATCCCTGGGGTGATACCCTTGTCCCTCATTGACAGGGGTAGCTGGTGTTGATCATAGATCCACTCTGTTCATAAATTCATTCTTAACTACCCAAAAAAGAACAAATGGGGATCCTTGGGATTGATATGGCTAGGCTTGTAAAGGCTCTAGGAGAGCTAGCCTAGCAGCCTCCTATAAACCTAACTTTCAAAATATTTTCTTGCACATATTTAACATTTTAACAGTGATACTCATTTAATAATATGATTACAATATGTTCATAGCTTACCTGAAATTACTTATTTGTTTATTTTTCGGCACATACAAGTATGCTTGCACGTATACACACACACGCACATGCACATATATGTGTGTGTGCATGTGTCTGGAGGAGATATCAGGACTCAGCTACAAGTTTTGAAGAGAGCTCTTTTAGCTCATAAAAGAATTTTGCTGACATCTGAGTGGAAGGGTTGTTGTTGTTGTTGCAAAAAGTGGAAGGGTGCATTTTATAAAACAAAGCCATTATTAACACGTTAGTTACCAGAACTCAAATTGCCATCCTGCACTTTTTAAAACCTTTTATTTCAGTGTAATACAGCTACATTTAGTTTTATGTTGGGTAGCTTCCTCTTCAGCAGTTTTGAAACCTTTCATTTCAGTCTAAAACTCTTTCTTTATTTAAACTAGACTGATAAAAGTTATATTTTATTATCTGTGTGATGGAATAGCTCTCAGTAGAGGGTCTTCATTCATGATTTTCTGCTGTGAACCAGCAGCGATAATGATGTAAATTGGTGTGACTGTTAAAATTCCACATGTAAAAATTCCTTATATTTGGTCCTAATTAAGTTGTGCCCATCTGAATGAAGATAAACAGCAGTACGTACATCATCAATGCTTTCAGTATTTGATTGCATGGCTCTCATATTTGAAACCAGCATGAAAAGCATATAAGCATATTAAAATGCCAAAGGACAAACAACAACGATTTGGTATTCCATATTTTAAGGCAACTCTTATACAGTCACCTTCTTCTTCCCAATCACATTTCCACCATCTGTTCTAAACTTTCTTAGATGCATTTGTAGTATTTTAATCCCTTAATCAAGAACCTTATTCCTTTTAGATAACACTCTCATGATGAAGAAAGACTTCCTATAGTCTGAGCTCTATCGTTCCTTCTTTTATGGTCCCTCTTACATACTCCCATGTCAGAGGGCAGCTTAATCTTTTTCACCTTATTCATATTACAGCTGTAACATTTATTTTCTACACTAAAATATCATAGGAATTGATCCTTTGTCTCATTGCTGCACACCCGTCTACTTATCAGTATATTATGTCTTTAGTGCCCTTTTGTACATCTTTCTGTGTATCTGTGAATTTTCTTTGTACGGTTTAATCATTGCTTTGTTTCTTTTGTTGTTTTATTGTTTTATTTATCTGTTAACCACAAAAGTCACTAGATAGACTTGCCTTTTTACAAGTGCAACTCAGGGATACTGAATAGATAAATGATTATCAAAGTCACGCATTATGTAAATGAAAAACAAGACAATCAAAACTGGGAGTAGAAAGTGACACTTGTTACCAGCTCATAGCCTTAATGTCTTTGTACTATCCTTGTCACCTTACATCTCTAAGGTTGAGAACAGTACTCACATTTTTATTCTTTGGTGTCTCTTACTATACAACTGCGCATTTTGTTTCTTTATTCACATCTCTTCCACAGTGCTCTAAAAGTTGTTACTAGAAATAATGACGACTTTCAAATCTTTTTCCTAAGGAATTGCCTCCTAGTTTTACTCTTACTCACTATAACGTTTGTCAGTTGCTGAAGCCTCTTCTAAAGCCATCCAGTCTGATAAATGGAAGAAAACTGCACACAGTCTTTTATAGTAGATACACTGTCTTCTATGCTACCAAGTTGCCAGCAGCTTGATTTTGTTAACTAACTGTTTGGGTTAGTCCCACTAGGCCAGTGTTCTTTTTTCAAGAGACGTCAAGGTGCTATTCATACTGGCTTGGGGAAATTTCACCAGGACAGAGGAGATCTTCCCCTACTTTTTTTGTCTACTAGGTGGTAATACAGGGCTGCTGCAGAAGTCAATGTTTTCCAGAATTAAGTAAGAAAGGAGACAGCATGCTGGGACTGGAGTGATGCAGAATACAAAAGCAGCACAAACTGATTCTGAAAGAGAGGAGAGTGTTGTTACAGAATTGGTAGAAGTAGGTCTGGAACCTTCAGTGTTGATGGAGGAGATGATGGCTCAAGGTTCATAGGTTCATAGGTTGGTACTAGGCTATTGGCCCTAGGGCCAATACAAGCCTAGCCATAACAATTCCCTGGATATTTCTTCCCACAATATTTACTTATCTGAGACAAATTCTGATGCGCAATTAAGTTGGAGTACTATAGTGGATCACATGCTGGAAGAGATAACAAAGGAGGTGCTGCCAGATGAATCAGGAAAAGATATTGGATTACCGGAAGGTGTTGACACCACCTAGGTGGCCCGCTTCATCAGCAGAGTAGCTCGTTTTAAAAACATGTCAATGCAGCAGTGTGTTGTAAGCAGTAAGAAAAGTTTTCCATATGCAGAAATCTTAAACAAAGCCAAAAAAGATGTTCTGATCAAAGCTGAAAGTAAGCAAGAACTGATGCAAGGACAACAAAAACCAGGAGAGAAGACCAGTGGTAAGAATCAAAACTAACATCAGTGACACTTTTAACAGATATGAAGTTATGGACAGGAGTATTTTACCTTTGGGGTTTAAAGTACGTCATAAGAGCATTAATAAAGTTATTAACAGAAGGCGTTTGCAAAGTTAATCTTGAAAGTTATACTTTACTTGAACATGTATTAATGATCTGGAAAAAAAGAGTTTACTGGCACCCTGGAATGAGTATATTTTTCAGAATCTGAGATTGCAGTTAAGAAGGATTTTAAGTGTGCAATTCAGAATATCTGACTTAAGGGGAACTTGAGTTAAACTTGAGTTTTGTTTTCTGTCTGTAATAAGGAATGAGGTTAAAAATGTATAATGAAAGAAATAATTGCTCCAGGGTTGGCGGGTATGGGTGACATTGGATGTGTATGAGAGAAAATGTTGCATATTTCAAATTGTATAATTGTGAATGGGAAATGGGGAATAGTGAGGTACTGGGGAAAATCTAACCTATGTTTTTTTTTTTTTTTTTTGGGGGGGGGCTGAGGAACACTTGATCTAAGACTGCAGTAGAAGGTGGTGTAGGGAAAGGGGATATACCAGAAAAATGTAGTCATCAGAGTAGAAAATGCAAAGAATTGAGACATTTTTAGTTTGACTATCCTATAGGTGAAAAAGGAAAGGTTAGAAGAATAACAGAATAACAGAATATTTCAGAAGAAAAAACAAACTGATGATAATATAACATTAGATATTGGTGGACAAAGTAATATAGGGAGCTAAATGAGGAAGAAACTAATATGGAGAAAGAGGATAGAAATTATGTAGGAAATGTATTACAAAAGGAAAGAATTACGCTGCAAAACAAAACAGATAAACAGCACTAGGATGTAAAGAAGGGGAAGACATAACATTTGAGATAGGAGAAAAACAAAAAGAAAATGATGGTAAACCAGTTGATGGGGATTTACAGAGAAGGCAAAGAAAACTAAAAACTGAGAGTGATAAAGATGCAAAAAAACTGAAAGGGATGACTTAAGAATATTATATGTTTGTTAGATAAGAGATGTGTAAAAGAAGAAAAAAAGGAAAAAAATGAGGCAATACAGGGTAAAAGACAGTATGGTGAGTGTGGAGTGATACTAACTTAGGAAGAGGATATTTTTAACTGAAAATGCCATTGTACCATGAGAATGAAGGACTGCAAAGTTTATCCCACTTCACAAGAGCGGACCAGCATCCTACCCTAGAAACTATAAACCTATTAGTTTTACTAGTTTAATATGGAAAGCCACAAAACAAATTATCTTGGAAATGATCAACAAAGACATAGGCAACCTTCAGACCCTGGACCCAACCCAGTTTGGCTTTGTCAAGGGAAGGTCATGCCTACTAAACTGAATGGACTTATTTGAGAAGGCCACCAAGGCACTGGATGAGGGAAAATGGTGCATACTGCCTACCTGGACCTGGCTTAGGCAACTGATACAATACCCCCACTCAGGTATAGTTGTCAAACTCACCAGACCCCCTATATAACACACTGGATTGCCAGCTGACTCACACACAGAACCCAGGGAGAAAGGATTGGTGATACCACCTACACTAAGAAACTGGTCACCAGCGGGATACCTCAAATCTCTATGCTGTGACCATTCCTATTTGGCATCTACTTCTCAGAGGTTAAAGCTAATGTCAGTGGCCTTTGGCTGACCAAGTACACAGAAGACTGCAAATTGGGAGCTATCACAGATTTCTCCATGACACAAACATCTTACAAGAGGTTCTAATACAGACAAATGACTGGTGCCAAAGTCACAGATTAAAACTTAATGCCAACAAATGCATTATAGTGCTTTTTGGGGAAAACTGCCACCCAGGCTAATTACTCCATGTTTTAAGAGATGACCTGGTAGTCAGGAATCTGAAAACATATGTAGACAGTAATCTGGCCTTGGAAGTTAGAAAATCATTTGATATCACCCAACATATAAGTAAGGGCATGACATCCAGGTCTAAGGAAGTCATAGTACCACTTTAGTTGGCCCTTATCAGATGATCATGGAGCATAATGTCCCCTTTGGCATGTACCTGACCAGACATAAGCAACAGTTGGAATGCCCACAAAAGCTTCTTACCAGGTGAATACAGTGTATAAACACATTTTCCCATATGGATTGCCTTAAAGCCCTATCAATACAAGGCATCCTTGGATCCAGCTCTGATGGACCTTTTACACATCTGAAAAATGAAGTTCATCAGAACCACTAGATTCAAGGATTTAAATTTTGCTTTGACATAAATATCACATGTTGGTGGAACAGATTTGTGTCTCAGAGAATCATCATGGCGTGGAACAGACCTCCCCATCTATGTGAAGAAGTGTCCATCCCTTAACCTATTTAAGCGTAAAATTTTTCAATGAATGGGAAATAAGAAATTCACTCAGTTTCTGCCCCCATGTTTCTGATAGACAGAGGCAGACAGTAATGCCTAAGCTACCATACCTCCCTACATAACCTCTAGAATGTTCCTAACATACGCCCTCCTATTAAACACACATGAGCTATAAAGGGACATAATTAGGTTGGATTGCATGGCAATTCTTATAAATGCCCTGGTGTGCATTAGCCTAGTATATACCAATGAACCTATGAGATAAAGATACATGAGAAACAACCTTGCTGCTGTTTGTCTGCTATGAGACAAAGATACTAGATATGATGGCAATAGCATCTGGAAGACTAGTGGTATGAGATATAAGGAAAAGGAAATGACATGTATGGATGATTGTAGTTTAGATGTTTGAGGTACTTAAAAAAACTTTGTACTATTAAATATATCATTTATTTATGGTGGGAGGTTTCTACTGTAATTTGAGAAAGGAGAGGGGGAAGTGACACAAGGTATTAAACTAATAAGAGAAGTTATAAGATATGGAGGGTAGAAAATAAGAAAAGTAGACAATGGGCATATAAAAGGCAGACTTTTACAACTGAAAAAGATTATGTGGTATATCCAAAAGATATAAAAAAGTGGTTGAGGATGAATGGATTCATCTATGGATGGATGGATGAAATAAATAACAGGTGTGGTAGAAATGCCTTGAGTTTTCAGATCATGGAGCAGAATGGGCTAAACAGGGGATGACAGAGAAGTAATAAAAAGGGGGAAATTAATAAACAGTTTGACTGGAGAGGTTTCTAAAATGGATGAGATGAAAAGGGAACATAAGATTTTATGGGAGCAATATATGTCAATGACAGCACATTACAAAAACTAGATAAATTGGTAGAACACATAAAAAACATACAAAAAATGTAGAAAAAAAGTGAATCAAAGCAGTAAGACTATATAACGAAATGATAAAAGGAGATGAAAAGAGATAAATCAGTGTTGTGATAAAATAAGAGAAACAGAAAGAGAATTGTATAAAATGAAAGAATGAGTTAAAATATGTTAAGACAAAGATTTTTTTAAAGGAAAAATGACTATGTTTCACCAGTTTTGGGAAAGAAGTAAAAATAAGGAATGCAAAATGGAGGCAATGTTTGATGAGGAAGGAAATACTAGATATAAGCTGAAAGGAATAACGACAATTTTGGTAAATTTTGTGGTCAGAATATATGAAGAAGAAGCATGGGTTGTAAAAAAATTAACATGTTAAGAATTTTCTAGAAAAGGAGATCAGTATGAGATAAAAAGAAGAAACTATAAAAGAAGGAAGAGAAGAATCAGCACTAGGAATGGACAGATTAGGTTGTGAATACTATAAAGAGATGAATGGAAATGAGCCATTAGTATTCTGTAAAATATTAAATAAATGGCTAGAGAAAGGAATAATGGATGAATGTATTTTGGTGGAGTAAGTTTATATGGAAAAAAGCTAAAAGAAAAGATATAAAAAATGGAGACTAAGAACATTGAGAAATACATATGGAATGTTTATGAAAATAATACAAAAAGTTTGAAGAATGTTTTGGATGCAGTTATAAGAGAAGGGGGTTTGGAATCAAGGAAGAGAGAGATGAAAGAAATGTTAATAATAGAAAAGGAAGTAACAGGTATGCAGCCATGGATTATCACTAACTTTAAAGTTTTTGCTACAAACTGTCCAGACCAGGAAAGTCTCCTTCAGATGCATGTACATGGAGTTGTAGTAGTATTTCAGTGTGTTATGTGAAATGTGCTACTGCAGTTCACAACAGAAATAAGTCATGCTTCCTTAGCTTATAAAATGGGTCTATATCATGAAGTCAAATGTTAAAAACATTGATCGCACTTACGTCAAACTCTAAAAACCGAAACCACAGAATATTGAAGGCACGGAACCGCGATTTTTTTTTTCCCCAGGGAAAAAAATCGCTGCTCCAAAAAAAAAAAAACACAAAAAAAATAAATCCACAGACAAAATAAAGTGGGGGGTTTTGCCCTTACACACCCCTACTTAAATATACCAACTCTGAGATTGCACCACAGTGGAGGAAACGTCAAAGTCCCAGAAAGGGCTCAGTGATTTTTTTTTCCCTGGGGAAAAAAAAAAATTATTGTTCCGGCTGATTGACATTCTGTGATTTCGATTTTTACAGTTCGACGTAAAAGTGTTCGCTATTTTTAACATTCGACTTCATGATATAGACCCTATAAAATGACTAGACAAAGTCAAAAGAGGTACTTCTACAGCATACACCCTCGATAAACAACATGTTAAACAAGGTTTTCAACTGCAATTCTCATTCGTCACACAGACCAATATTAATATATCTCAACTACTGAACTGTCAAACCATGTACTGACATTTTATAAGAGAGACTTACAATTTCATTTATTTTTATGCAAGAACCAACAGCCAGTATAACTGCCATTAAGTACTTTGTGGCTACCAGACATCTTTTGATATAAAGCTCTACCAAACTTTTTTTAAACTTTGCCAAGTGACTTCCCATTTAATCTCTCATATAAATTAAGTATAATGCACTGAGAATGCAGTCAAATATTCCTGGGATTCAGTAAACTCTGTGTAGGCTTTAAGCGAAGCATACACAGAGTTTACATGTGTGACCAGTGATGCGTGGTGAACAACAGTACTAATTACATATTCATGCCATACACCGTGTTTAAATGTAACTAAGTATGATTTTGTGGCTGGCAGCAGTGTTGCTGGACAGGAAACCATGTAAAGCAACACAGATAGCAGTCCTGTGTACATCAGAGCACAGTTGGTTAGCATGTTTGCGTGGAATACCACAATGAACACCAGAGCTTAACATATAAGTTTCCATAGCTCTCAATCTCTTAGTGCAAGATATCTGGACAAACCCCAAAATAATGGGGAGAAAATGACTCAGAAATAGGAACAGATTCTACATATTCCCATGTTTAAACTTAGAAATGTGCTAGAATAACATGGTTTGTGTTAAGATACATTTTCTGAAGGATTTGAAGTCTGAAACTCAAATGATTGTAATTATTTAGTGACATCAGTCCTGAGATCATCCCAGTGATATGGCAGAAACCACAAATTTTATAAGGAATGGACCAAAAGATATAAAGCAAATTTCTGGACATACTGTGAAAATCTGGACATTTGAGAGGCATGATATGTATATGGTTCAAACACAGTACATGACAGTGTATACAGTGCAGATCATTGTGAAATCCCATTCCTAGCATTCTGTACTAATGTTGTGTAAATGATCTGTAAGGGTACATAGGCTGCCATGTAAAATAAACATTCAGGGGAAGTGTGTATATTGAATAGGGACACACAAATGAATTGTAGGAATGAACACAGGGAAAGAGGACAGGTGAAACAACCTAATGTACAACAGATGGGGGCATGTCAATGGAAGACAATTGCAGCAGCAACACCAATCAGATATCAATATGGTACAGTAGGGACTGCACAGTGAAAATGTGTATTATGTGACTGTCACACAAGGTGACGTAACAATGGAGAAGATGTCTGTGTGAGATAAGCATCCTTACATGAACAATGCAGAGGACATCTATCAGGGATGTTATATACAATCAGGATAGGTGCATTTTGTGAAGCTGTGCAGACTGATTTGCCTGAATATGAGTGTAATCTCAGCAGAGGTCTCTAGCAAGTGGGACACAGGTAAAGGCTCATGGAAAACATTAAAAGAAGGTCGCACAATCATGGACAATATCAGAATAATACCACCCATAATCCCATATCTCTGACATAACATATGTGATTTAGAGTGATCACGAGATGGTTCTGCATAAAACAACTATTATGACATATCTGCACTCTCTGAGGGTAATCACGCACACTGTCCTGACACTGTAACATCTGCTGGAGGTGTTAGGAGGTACATGGCTATACCTTTATGTGACTTTATGAGCCATACAGGCTAGTTGACTGGTATGCATGGCATATGTACATGCAGACATACATACATACATACACACACACACACACACACACATATATATATATATATATATATATATATATAGAGCACAATCCACACTGTCACAAATGTTACCCATGCCTTTAATCTTGTCAAACAGCTATGTATGTACTGTGTGCATCACCAGAACAGGTATCACACATGCATCTAGTGCAACAATTTGATGGGGTTTCCGCACCATCAGACAGTAATGTTTATGTCACAAAAAAATACCTAGGTATGGCCAATAAGATGTGTGACAGCTCACTGTGGCAAAGGTGGTACACTTCAGTTACACATCACTGGAAGATGTGTAGTGAGGTACATGAATAAGGGTGCATTGTACTCAGTTATTGGTGTGATGAAGGCTGTGAACTAATGGAGGAGTTATGGCCTGTGATGTGGATGTCCTTCACATACTCAGT
The DNA here is from genome assembly GCF_019279795.1 of Protopterus annectens. Lineage (NCBI taxonomy): Eukaryota > Metazoa > Chordata > Ceratodontiformes > Protopteridae > Protopterus > Protopterus annectens. Next base: position 268,687,654 of record NC_056749.1, read on the forward strand.
AGTTGTGTTACATACAAGGGTGTAGTCAGCACTGTGGCCACATGCTGGTGGATACTCCACATACTACCTACCCAAAACACAGGTCATATACCTATTGGTCTAATTATAGGGTGTGATGTCTACATTATACTTGGGTTGTGTGTTTATTTTTCTGATGTAACACATCCCACCATGTTTTTGTTTCATTGCAGATGTTGTCATGGCTGTGGCAGCAATCTTTGCTGTGTGTTGATACTGCCTGTATTATACTAATATCACAGTTGAAGTCAATGATTCCCCATAATCTGTAGTCACAGCTGTTTGGACACAGGATGTGTATGTCATTTGTGATATCTGTGACTTAAATAATGGACAGGAAAGGGCTTAGCAGACAGCTCTGACCATGAACCTGATCACTGGGCCTGAGATATAGTTCACTTCACACATTTCAACATATTTTGATGCCATGTATGTGATACAGTGGTCTCCCCACTTGGTAATATAAGTGCTCATAGCCACATCGGACAGTGCTGAGTAAATACCTCAGTGTGGATTTGTGTCAAAGGACCTGGGGCTTATCAAGTTCAAAAGGATGATAGTGTTGTCATCATGCATGCCCTACATGACCTCTTTGAGGACATCTAACAGATGTAACAGACATGATGTAGCATTAACAACTCACACAGGTCTGTTATACACAGCTGGGATATTACTAGTATCCATTTAGTAAAAAGTCTATGATGACATGTTGATCTACCTCACAGATGAGGAGAGTCAGGATGCCCCAACTCACATGGATGCATGTTGATGTACACCCTTCTACAGGAACACAGTCTGTGAGGAGGGTGTATTGAAGTGTATATTCAACCATGTCAAGAAGGTGAGTTACACAATAGGCAATCTCTGATGTTGTCACAGTCCACTGATTCTGTGTGATAGGCCTGGATGAAGGTAAGACAGTGCATATTGGCTAGCCTGACCTGGCCTAGGGTTTGGACACAATCCGCCATGCAGGTATCATTGAGAAACTCTCCCAGCTAGGGATTAAGCCTTACATCACTAGATGGGTAACCAATTTGTCACTGACAGAATACATACTGTGAAAGTTAGTGAAACAAGCCTGTACCAGTAGAGTTGTCACCATTGGTATACCCCAGGGATCTGTGCTTGACCCTTTACTGTTTGGAATATATTTCTCGACAGTTTAGGCTAAAGTATGCATTCTTTGGCTTACCATGTTTGCTGATTCGTGCATACTAGGTGCAATCATCAAGTCCACCTATGATGATAACATACTATAGGATGGGCTAACACAGATAAATGATTGGCGACAAAGCCACACTGTCTACAAAGAAATGCAAAAATGTGTCTTTATTTTGTCCTTCTGCAAAGTGGAATTCCCTGATAATTACAGCAGTGACAAAAGTCCCGCTATGCTGAAACCTAGTGATGCAAGCACTGGGAACACATGTAGATAGCAATCAGAACTTCGACCACCAAGTGTCCACACTGGTACTGAAAGCTTATGTTGTGCACATCATAAGTCACACCACTGTATTCAGATCTGAGGATATATTACAGCACTGTACTCAAACCTCATCAGAACACTAATAGAGTATAAGGCTATGTTTTGCATGTACCTCACCAGACACATGCAGCAGCTGGAGAGACCACAGGGGTTTCTCATCAAGTAAACACAGGGTGTACAAAGCATGCCATGATGTATGTGGCTAGATTGAAAGCCATGTCACTGTAATCTGGATCGTACAGGATGAGGTGACTTCTGCCTGGCTTCCCAGGCCATTCTACGAGCCTGCCCTGGTGGGAATAGTGCACATCCACAGATCAGATATAGCTGATGACATCAGAAGTGTCTGGTGAGGAGAATATGGTAATAGCAGTGTCCCACATGGTGGTATGAAGGCTCCTCTGTAATCACACACACACACACACACACACACACACACACACAAATGTGCATGCACACACACACACGCATGCACACACACACACACACAAATGTGCATGCACACAAGCACGCACGCACACACACACACACACACACACACACACACACACACACACACACACACACACACACACACACACACACACACACACACACACACACACACACACACACACACACACACACACACACACACACACACACACACCAGTTCACTACAGGGAGAACAGAACCCCTACCTAAGTACACAGACTACAGAACCCTATATTTAAGGTAAGTGTCACAGCTCAAGCCTGACTTGGAGTCTCTCAGACAACACTTTATAGCTGATATCAGCAGTGTCTGGTGAAGAGAATATGGTAACAGTGTCCCATACGCTGGTGTAAAAGGTTCTCTTTAATGTCAAGTAAGTGCACAAACACACACACACACACACACACACACACACACACACACACACACACACACACACACATACAAACACCCCAGTTGACTGCAGTGAGAACAGAACCCCAACTCATCTAAGTACACAGACTACAGAGCTCAGTACTTTGCGCAAGCGCCATGGCACAAATCTGACTTTTACAAGGTTCCAGGACAACTTACAGTGGATGACATCAACAGTGCAAGCTGGAGAAAAGATGTTAGGAGGTCCACATGAAATGGATGTGTAGGCATGTGCAAGTGTCAAAATACTGCCAGTTCACAGGACTGGAGTGGTAACTGTAGGATACACACTTATGCTCTTCTGGCTAGACACATACCCCATTTGACTGCAGTGAGAACAGAACCCCTACCTATCTAAGTACACAGACTACAGAGCTCAGTACTTTATGCAAGCAGGGGCTGTGACTACTCTGTAGGCCAGGCATAGGTCACCTCTCAGAAGCCTGTATGACACCAAGTACAATGACAGGTCTTTCCATGTATGTCATGTTTTGGAAGCCCTGGCTTCTCCTGGTCAGAAACCTTTGTGTTTTCTCCAGTTGCTGCAGGTGTCTGGTGAGGTACATACAGAAGGAAGCATTGTACTCAATTATTGGTCTGATAAGAGTCTAGTACTGTGGAGCTATGACCTCACTGCTCTTATTTATGAGATGTGCAATGTAGAACGCGTGTCTTACCACTATGGACACATACTGATTAAAGTTTAGATTATCAACCAGTGTTCACACGTCTTGCACCACTGAGTTTGAGCTTACAGGGTGCTATGTATATCATAATTAGCAGGGGTTCTTCTTTGCCAAAGGGGACAATGAGACATTTTTTACATTAAGTTTCAGTCTGTGAGTTTGGCACCAATCATTGGTCTGTGTCAGCCCTTTCTGTAATATGTTAACATTGCTGGGAGACTGTATAGGATTGTGCCCAACTGACAGTAATCTGCAAACTTGGTAAGCCACAGGCCATCTACCTTCACCTGGACTTCAGAGAAATAGTTTCCAATCAGTAGGGGGCCCAGCACAGATCCCTGTGGTACTCCACTGGTAACTGGACTCCCAACTTTGACAGTGTGCATTCTGTCGGTGAACCAGTTGGCTACGAACCTAGTAATGTACGGATTAATCCCTAGATGGGAGATTTTCTCTGTGATACCTAAATAGGGAATTGTGTCAAAGGCCTTGGTTAAATTAACATAGGTGGTATGTCCTGCTTTCCCTCATCCAGGGTTGTGGGGGCATCATCAAAGAAGTTCAATAGGTTTAATAAGCAAGATCTACCCTTGACAAAGTCAAACTGGGTTGAGTCAAAAATGTTGAATGTCACCTATGTCCCTGTGGATAAGGTCCATGAGGATTCATTCCATAGCCTTGCAGATAAGGCTGGTTAAGCTTATGGGTCAATAGATCCCAGGGTCAGTTGATGGATGTGTAGGCATGTTCAACTGTAAAGATAGTTCTTGTTCTGCATGCTACCAGATCGATGTGCATTGCATATCACACAACATTTGATATTAATTTATGTAGTGTAATTGATATATGTGTGAAAAAAGAACTGAGACAACAGTGTTGCAGTGCATGGAGGAGGCAACACATGGCTGCATTGTAAATATGTGGCATATTGTTAGATAGGGCCTTCAGTTTGTTATGTTTCCACATGTAGTTTCATGGCATAAGGACAAAATGGAAAGTAAACAGCACAAATACATGCTAATATTAACTTTGCATAGTGCAGCGGTGAGCAGCGGGTTTGTGCAATAGTTGACAAAGTGTTTGCACATGCGAGATACACATTTCCATTACTTTCCCTGTTTGTGCATAGTTAAGTAGTGCACAAATGCGAAATGCATTGCTAAAAGTCTGAGCGTTAGTATTGAATGTGTGAAACACATCTGCTGCTTAGCTGAATCTGTAGCAGCAGGTGTAAATGATTTAACACATTTATTTTTGAGCCCATATGATACTAGGTTTGAATCCAGGTGTATCTAATACTAAAACAGTGATAATGCAATGGCAGTAATTCTTTATAGTACATGTGTTGCTTTGTGTTGGCATAGTGCAGCAGGTTTAAGCAGCATTACACAGAGGTAACTGCAGCATTGTAGAGCTGCTGACTGTCACTTGGCATTGGTGCATGATGCCAAACTCCTTACAAACAGAGAGGCCAAAAGGTGACGGAATCCATGGCTTTTTTCTGGTACATATATGTGTTGTTTGTGATTCTTTTTTTTTTTACCAGATTATAGGTGCTAAAATGTGGTAGATAGGAAAGTGGTGAAATGGGGGGAGCAAGCAGGGGAAGAATAAAGAGAAAGCAATACAGGAATGTGCAGGAGGCAGGTAGGAAAGAACCATAGCTATCCATTTCTTCAGCAGTAAAAACTAATAATATTTATTTATTTTATTGCATTTGTTTACCGGGAAAGTCCACTGGGCCTAAAAGAGCCCATTTTCAGTGGAGGCCCAAGGAGAAAAGCTCCAACAAGAACATAGATACAGAAAAAATGTAAACATTAATTGGTACAGAAGTAGAAACTGTGTTACACATAGTGATTACAGTAACAGATACAGAATATATACTTGTACATAAAAGCAGGAATTTAGTTGGTTGCTAGATTAATTCAATCAGAGGTATAAACATAGATATATTAATCAGTATTATTGTACCAGTATCAACAAGTGATGAAAAAAATAAATATGGTAGAAAATATCATCAGTCACTAGTAGCAAAAAGCATAGGAGTTTAGTTATCATATAATAAGAAGGAAGAGGTTAGGTTATAGAGCAGGTACATAGCCAAGAAGAGCTGAATTTTTCTGTATTTGTTTGAAGGTGGTTGTGCTGCCTGTTTTTCTTATAGAAGGTGGAAATGAGTTCCATAGTTTGGCAATGGTGAAGGAGTAGAGAAGTTGACCAGCAGGTAAGATGGACTTTTCTACTTTTAGAAGTAGATGATTTTCAGATCTTAGTTGCCTGCTGGGTTGGTATTTGGCAAGTAGAGTTAAGACAGCAGGATAGTCTGTGGGTCTGTAGGTTATTCTGTGCGCTGTAGTTAGTTGGGTGAATAAAAGATGGTGGGGGAGTTCCAGCCACCCTAATTGTTTCAGTGAGTTACAGATGGTGGGATGAGAATTTGGCCTTGGTGGTTTGGATTTTGTAGAATTTTGGATATTAATGAGGAGAGGGGCACCATAAAGGAGAGAGGGTAATAAAAAAGTAGTTGCAAGGGTTTGTCTAGTGGAGAGGCTAAGAAAGTGTTGGTGCCTGTAGAGCATACTGAGCTTTTGGTGTGTTTTTTGATGTTATTGTTTATGTGTAGGTCAAAGTTAAGGTTTTCCTCTATAATCATGCCTAGTAATTTAGTGGGTGGCACAACTTCTATAGCTGCATTGTCCTGGGCTTGTATAGTGAAGAGATTGTATCTAGTGGAGTGGTTTTCTTAGGGGTAAAAATTACTAGTTTATTTATTTATTTTTTTGGGGGGGGTTTAGGGCAAGATGATTCTTAAGCATCCAAGATTCAGTAGGGCTGAGGGCATTCTGAGTGATTTGCTGGAGTCCAGAGATGGAATTTATAGTGCATATTATTGCAGAGTCATCAGCATACTGGATTACTGAGCACTGAGGGAGAGTGGAGTGAAATTTGTTAATAAAGATGCTGAATAAGAGAATAAAAATGCTGAATAAGAGAGGATCAAGTATGGAGCCTTGGGGGACCCCTGTGGAACTATTTGGGGAAGGGAGAGTAAGATTGTTGCCATTTGGTGGATTGCTGCCTATTGGAGGGATAGCTACTGAGCCATTCTAGGGTAGGAGGAAAAATGTGTAGGGTGGATAGTTTAGAGAGGAGGATATTGTGGGAAATGGTATTGAAAGCTTTGGAGAGGTTGAGGAAAAGTGAAGCGATTATTTTACCAGAATCCTGTGCCTGGTTAACTACATCAAGGAAGGATAGGAGGGCGGTAGTGGTGCTGTGTCCTGGTCTGAAACAGAATTTGATTTTCAAGCAGGTGGTTGAGGAAAAGTGAAACGATTATTTTACCAGAATCCTGTGCCTGGTTAATTACATCAAGGAAGGATAGGAGGGTGGTAGTAGTGCTGTGATCTGGTCTGAAACAGAATTTGATTTTCAAGCAGGTGGTCGAGGAGTTGGACATGGATGCATTTTTCCAGTATTTTAGAGAAGGGCAAGAGAATTGCTATGAATATAGAATATGTGAAGAATATTACATGAATTTGGACTGTCACCTACAGAGAGAGGGGTGACAACAATAATCATGTTGTATAGCCAATTGGACCGAATCAAGTGTGTAAGGGTGTCAAGAAGACACGTGTGAAATGGAGAGCTATGTATGGGACAATATTTACTTATTTTTTTTGTACAGGTGCTCATTTTATTTTTAATTCAGTAAGAGAGGTATGCTAGGTAAAGGACGTAGGTATTTCTGGGTCAGGTAAGTCGGGTAGGTGAGGCAACAAATGCAAACAAACAAGACAAGATGCAGGAATGGTGATGGACACAAAACGTTGAGGGACACAATGACTGGGGTGAGGGAGGGGAAACCAGAGGCTCATGCCCCTCACACATGAAGACAGTGAGAATTGAGTCCTCACCGACTGGACTGTCATCACTGTCCCCTTACTATGCTGGTGGCTGGAGTGCTTGATGTTTTCTCCTCCTACATACCATGAGGGAGAGCAGCCTCTCCATCTGGCATAGGAGTTCACCAGTGGTGTGGTGTATGACCTTATGCACCAACCCGGGTAGGTAATGAAACCCCCATCTCTGCCACTGCTCTGGGAGAGTACCACTGCACCAGCTTCCAGGGCAGTACTACCTGAGGGTGCAGAAAGTGCAGGGGCAGCAGAGGCAGTGCTTCCAAGTTGGGTCCCAGACATGGTGGGCATTGATGCTGGAGCCGGTGGAACGAGGGCAGGCTGATCCATTGAGTCTGGCCTACCTCACTGTGCTGTGTAGTATTTAGTGATATGGTACACATGTATGACATGGAGAGATTTTGATGACACATAATAGAAAATAAAAGAGAGATTAGGTTTGGCGTGAGAGAAAAAAAAGAGATAAAATTAGTACCATCATATGTGACATACAATGCACTAACACAATTATACAACTATTTTACCTGAAGTGTAATGTTTCAGTATAAGTTCTAACAAATACACACTATACCTACAGATTTCTAAAACTAATCCTTGAAATGTGTATATATTGCACATATGTGTGTTCCAGTTATACAGATTACAGTTAACAGCAGGGCATTTATGACATTTGTATAGAATTTAATTTAATGTAAATATTATTAAAGAAATACAGTACTACATAGTTGTGACTTGTGGTATTTGAACCCAGAACCTCTGACTGTAGTCTTATATCTTAATCCTTAACTTGGTTTGTGTTACAGACTAATGCATGCATATTTGTTTTTACAATTTTCATATGCATGCTCAATTTGCTACAATTGTATATATAAAAAAAAAAATCTATCGTTAACTTTTAAAGCTACAATAATTCTTCTCCTATGCTGCAAACATACCACTTGATTCTCTCAGTCTCTCCATTTGAACAGTATGAGCACATCTATTTAACTCTATGTAGACATTAGCTGGGGAAAGAACAGAAAACAAAGAGCATTATGCATACTAGTCTTGCCTATATTTAGCTTTTTAAGTATTATACATACTCTCTTATTATCATAGTTACACAGTTTTGGGATATCTATAGTATCAAATTCAGTCAACCAATGGTTGAGGGTATCTTTTTTGCGCCTGTGTAGGTCATTAAAATGATACCTACACTGCTCTCCAGTACACAGGATGCCAGTAGCACTGGCCACAGCCTGAGCCAATCTACTCCACACCTCAGACTTGTACTGGGAGACAGTCCTCCTGCAGAAGCCTTTGGCTCTTTACCAGGAGTCCAATAAATATCCTGGACTCCTGAGCACCCCACCTCTGTACCCCTAACTGAGTGGCTTCCCCACTATCTCCAGACATGTCAAACTCCTGACCTAGAGCAATGAAAATGAATTCTTACCCGCCAATTCCTGTTATCGTGTTTGCTGGCAGTGTACAAACCCAAGTAACAATGCCAACAGAGCTTGTGTGATGTTAAGCAAACAGAAGTAGTGCCAAGCAGGGATGGAATACATATTTTAAATAAGAAAGTTAATCTGACACTTGACCTTAGTTTAAGGGCTGTCTGAAATGTAGCTTGAAAATATATATTGAAAATTAGAAGGTAACTTTTAGGTGACTTAAGTTTGCAGACATGCACTGGGGGCATAAATGTCATGACCTGACACATCTGTTTCTGGTTTTATACACTGATAAAAAGTGTGGGATTCAAACCTAAGCATAAGGGACAAAACATTGTCTTCCACAACATCGATTTGTTTATCTTTGCCACAGAATCAGTGCTGCACAGACATAGTGAATCATTCATAAATACAGCTGACAGTTTGAGGTGCTAATTATGTGTGTGACCTGACAAGGTTCTTGTATATAGATTCAGTTATGTATGTGTCTTATTTAATTGTGAAGGTCATCTAAGTCCAGATAGCAGAATTATACTTACAGATAATAATAGAAAGTATACCTTCAGTCATACTTCTAAAAACAAAATAAGGGTGTTTTATATCTCATACATATAATTAATATCAGTTCCACTATCTAAAGTATCATACATGAGACTGAATATAATAGGAAATGGAACAACAGTAAAATGTCTGGAGTGCCCTGTAGTAAAACCCAGGATCATGTGTATGACAGACCTAAACTTACACCTACTGCCACAAGAATGTTGACATGTATATTTTTCTGTTCATTGCTATTAATTGGACTGTCACAACTTTAAAACTACATTGCACTCCCTCTAGTAGAACCCAGGAACATCTGTACTCCAGCCCTACACTTACACCTGCTGCCACAGGACCAGTGACATGACATTTCCATAAATTCCTACTCATTCTTAAGTTCTGTGTGTTAATAGCCATGGAATGCTGCTTAGTGTGTTTGCATGGTGAACAACAGAATTAATTGAAGCATCCATTTTCAATTACTGGCTCTCTGCATCCTTTATGCAGGTGTACAATCACTGCAGGTGTTTTGGACCTTGCTAACCACCACACAACTCTGCTATGTAAAGCAAAAATTGCAACTTTGTATACTCTTTGATATCTGCACTTTTACAGATGCCCTGCCTGCAGGAGTTCTGCAGGTGTTCTGTCTGCTTCCTGTGTGGACTACAAGACCAGGTTTGTGCACTGTTAAGTGTCACACAAATGAGATAAGCACAGCCAATCCTAACATTCATTTTCTCCATTTCTCTTGTTTGCGCTAAGCTGCACACTGTGCAAACACTACCCCCCCCCCCAAAAAAAGGGAAAACTAGTTAAAATGAAGAAAAAATATATGAAATAAACACTACAAAATGTTAGCACACATAAAATATCTCTACATAGGTCTGGATTTAAACTCTCACTCCAATGAACCTTCGTAACACAGTAAGGGTGCCTTATCCCTCTTTGCTACACAAGCAGCTGTGCAGCAGATACATTAAATCATTCTGCATACAACCAACTGCAACATCATCCACAGTACTAAGAAACCACATAACAGTATTTGTATATGTATAAATGTCGGATGTAGTGCACTGAATGATCACACAACCATTTGTGACTATTTCTTGCAAAAATGCAGCTCTGTCTTACCTCTCTGTGTATGCTGCTCATTCTTGTCTTATCTGACCAGTAATCTGAGGCATGCTGTAAAGCATTCTATATCCTTGTCCTTAAAATGTGTGAGGATATTAAATTACAATAATATACAGTTGTCAACAAATGCAGGGGAGGTTGGATGTTAACAAACAGAACCTGTGAATTGTGTGCTGCTTACTTACATTTCCAACCTTGATAAAATTACTTCTATACACTTTGTAAATCTAACCTGATACACCCATTGGAAGTAGGGCAGTCTGCATTGCTATTGCGTTTTCCTTCTCCCTACCAGTAATCATTCATAGTTGCAATCCATTAGCAACAAATACTGAGGAAGTGTCTGCACTATGTTTACATGTGCTACACAGAGCCAAGCTTTTAGGATTAAGCAATTCTAATGACTTAACACCTCATTTACATCTTCACCATGCTAACAGCCCTGAATCTACACCATAAAAAAGTAACCGTGTAGCCAGGGAACCTGAAGGTGAGGAGAATTGTTTATGTGGAGAACACAGAACAGGCTATTACTTTGGGATATATCTGCACAAAAGATTACTGAACTTCAGAAGGTTTGCTTGTGTTTTTCAGCTATATACTGCAGATGCTGAAATGTCATTTAAGAAAAATCTGTTTATATATATATATATATATATATATATATATATATATATATATATATATATATATATATGTCTATATATATATATATATATATATTATATATATATATATATATATATAAATTAGCAAATGCTATACTGTTATCTTTATACAGTACTTCAAAGTGCACTAATGGCATCGGCATGCTTGTCTGGGCATTTCACAGGTATACATGATTGGCAATAGCTGAAAATGGAATCTTCCATGTTAAATCTGTACACGTTTCATGGACAGTTCATTTGACAGCACGTTTAGCATTTCACTGATGGTTTGTTAGCAAAATGTGTCATTTACCTGTTCTTTTGGGGTGGGGGAGCAAAGCTGCATTTCTGTTTTGGCACAAATAAGGATATGTTGCTATTGTTACTCTCCGTTGTTTTGCATCCAGCCATACCTCTAAACTGTACAGATTTTTGCAGATTGTCCAGATTTTTGCCTCATATTTTTGGTCAGTTTGTCATAAAATTGCATTTTTCTGGCAAGTTACTGATACACAAATAAAGATTGAACTTAGAAAATAATGCCAGAAATGTGAGTTTCAGACTTCCTACCCTTCACAAAATTCATGCTAATACAAAACATGTTAGTCTATCAACTTTCTAAATTTGTAAGAGCAATATTTAAAAAATTGTCCCCATTTTGCTACCTTTGTCCCACTTTTATTCATGGCTTTGTCCAGATTTCTTGCTCTAAGAGGTTGAGAAGTATGCATCCAACCTTGCTTTTTGTGTGAATGTAATATGTTACAACCACAAAATTCCTGTTGTTCATATTTAAAATATCTAGATTGTTTTATGTTTCTTCATGGGGTAATACTGAAATGCTACCTTTTCTGTTTTATCTGGGAACAGATATTTTTTAGTTATGCAATATTTATATGTATTATCCTTCTGCTGTGCTTTAGAACACCTAGGACTATGGCACCCAGGCATCTCAGTCCCCAAAAACCACCCTTTAGTGACCCTGAGAATCAAGTAATTGTGGAAGCTTTTAGGTGACATGGTACCTTTCTGCTTGAGAGGGGATGTGGAGATATGTCAGGCATAATGCAAATTTGGCAGCAAATAGTTGCATGGGGTGAATGCAGTAAGCAGCCACAGCAGAACATATGATCAGGTGCACCATAAGGTCATGATCTCATCTACATGGAGGAGAGCAGCTGCAGTGGCCCGTGATCAGATGGGTACCAGAGTGGGCATACTACAGAGCCACCACTAACAGCAAATGAAGAGTTCCAATCCACTGTCAGGGATCCAGACAGCTCCCAGGAAAGTGCAGAATGGCATGTCCTTGACACTGGTGCAACAGTTTCAGGGACAGCAAGTATTCCCAGGAGGAGCTTCCATGTAGGCTTATGTATCTCAATTGTTAAATAATCTTGTACAGTAAAATATTTACATCAGTACATTCTGTTTAAGAAGAAACTGGTTGGGAGAATTGTAAATTGCTACAGTTAACACATTCTCATTGATTACACATGGGGCTTAGGTTGGACTTGTCATCCAAGTTCTTGTTGAAAGTATACTTAATGGACATATAAAGGGCAAATGTTTTACTCCCTGTGTTACTGTTAATTGTGATGATGTTGTCCTTACTTTTTACTTAACTTCTTCCAGGACCAACCATCATAGGGAGCAGACTATCATCTGCACATGGCAAGCCAAACATTTTTATGTCAGTACTGATGAGCAGTTCAAAGAAATATTTAGTTTGTGATGTTGGTGTTAGGACTGTCATGTGTATTGCTATACTGTCTGTAATAGTGGCACCACTGTTAGTTTGTTAACATACACTGCATTATAGTAGTGTATGTATTAATTTTCCTGTGTTTGTTGCTTATTATCACAGATGATCTTGACAGTGGAAGTGTGAGACTTCTACCACCTGATTTCAGAGTATCGGCAGACTCTGATGATGATGATAATGGCCAAACAAAGTCATAGTTGGGGGTGCAGAGATTGAATCTAACACTGAGGTTTGGCATACAGCCATCCCCTATAATTCCATCAGACACAGCCAGTAGGTCTATGTCTACAAATTCCAGTGAGCCCTCAGATACTGGACAGGTGGAGCGTGAGACAATCAGGGAAGTATGGTTACTATGGCTTTAGTGCCTGCTGATTCTGACCATAACCAATGTGTGGGCAAGGTGCCACACAGGAGGGTTGTTAGGCATGCTCAGAAAAGGCCTGCTGTCCATCCTCCACCTGATCTAGGTGTCTCTTCTCATGCCACTCAACTTATGTTTTGCACTATCATGGAGACACAGGTACGTTCCCATATGTCCTCCAGAGAAATGCTTAGGGCTGTAGATGTGGCACAGGCTGACATGCATGACTGCTTCCACCATGTTGCCAATTAAATGGATTGGATGAATGACATGTTGGAATGGGCAGTGTCTGTGATGGAACATCTGCTGGGTGGGTGACAACATCCTTGTAGGCATAGGTGAGCCACATCATCTGCAATTACCAATGTGGCCATGCCTGATCACACTCCCATACTGTCAGTACTTCCACTGCTCCATCAGTAGTTGAGCTGTTCACACCCAGATGTGACAGGCCATGGGGTCATGGTCCTGGGCATCCTTGTGAGGAAAGCTCATCCAGCAGACTTCAGTCATGTTCCAGTAGCAGCAGTGCATCTGACTGTGGGCATGGATGTGCCAGTGCAACTCCGGGCCAAGCCAGTTCTTGTACTTTGGTATGACAGCAATGAACTGACACCTCTATCATGCACAGATTACAACTGTCCGACATACCAAGATGTAGAACTAACACTGAGCTTGGCTGTATTCATACAGACACTCACACACCAATTTATCCTGGAGGACCCATACAGACACATACACAACAGTTACATGGTTCAGCCGTGAAGCTTAAAACTCATTTTGTCTCACTGTCCATTTGTTACTTTATCTGAATATCAGCCTGCTTCTCTTCCTTACTCACTCCCCCATACATGCAACATACTGTGTAAATGATGATAACTTTGCCATATCCCTGTTTTCTATCTTTTGGATTCTTGTATACATAAGTTTTGTGTCTCATGCTCAGGGTGCACAGCTGAGTTAGTGTTTAGTATATCGGCATTTGTGGTGATGAATTCTTAATTGTACCTTTGACTTATATTGGTCTTAGAAAGTTAGACAGTTGATAGCAACAAACTTTTTTGCATCAGTCTTGTTAATGATCCTGTGAGGGTTGTGAAGTCTAAAACTGAAATGTGTCTCATTACTTTCTAACTTCTCACTTTAATTATTTTCCAGTACAAACGTATGGTGCTAAACTGAGGGCATTTGGTGACCATCAGTACTTCTCAGAGGTATTATTGTGTTAATCTTTGTTGACAGAGGCCTACTACTTAATAATGGACACATATAAGTCACATAAGTCTCTCCTGTCACATGTTAAGGTCATTTCTGTACAAATCACCCACCTTTTACTTACACTCAAGGTTCAACACTTAACTTGTAAATCCAGCAGTTGCAACAGTTTTAGTTCAGAGCTGACTCTGTCTGATGCTAGCAGTACACAGCCATTACATGGGTAGGTAAAGGTTGCCAGCATGGCCTGGCATCAATGTTACTATATTTAATGTGCATAGGAGGAAGGTTTTAGCCACTGAGGTGGAGAGGGAATGTGCTGTGCATTGTCTCTTAGCCAATGTGAGGGCATATTGGGCACTCCTAATATGCCTACACTCACAGCAGCTGCTGGTTCCCCCTCTGACTCCTCACCTGTGTGTGGCTGTGGTGACCTTGCCGTTGGTGGAGGGATGTGTGCCCCCTTCCCCTTGTGGCTGTTTTCTCAGGATGATGTTGTGTAGCATGGCACATACAGTGAATATTTCAGTACATCTGCATGGATTGTACTGCAGGGCTCCCCCAGATGTATCTAGTCACCTGGACCATGACTTCAGCAGCCCACACACACAGTCTATGATATTTCTGGTTTGAGCATGTGCCTCATTATGGCATTCTCCAGTGGGTGTGTGTGCATTTCTGATGGGTGTCATCTGCCACAGTTCCACTGCATAATTTGCATCCCTCAGTAAATTACCCTGTGGGATATCCTTCTTAGTGAACATTTGATACAGTTGGGAGGTGTGCCAGATATGTGAGTCAAGGTAACTGCCTGGCTTGCCAGCACACACATTCAAGATGATCCCCTTCATATTATATACGACTTGGCAGTTAATAGAGTGGAAGCCCTTTCTATTTATGTAGACCCTTCCATGTTCCCTGGGTGGTGCCTTAATTTCTATATGTGTGCAGTCTATGGCACCCAGTACTTCAGGGTAGTGTGCTACAGGGTAAAACTCCAGCATATTTCTGGCCCTATCCTCAGTCATACTGGGGAAAATATATGTGGTCATTGGCACGTTGCAGCATATTATTCAGGAATTGATAGAGGATCCTAGATGCTGATGCCTGTGACATCCCCAGCATGTCCCCTGTTCATCTCTGAAAGGTATCTGCAGCTTAAATTCTAAGTGCTACATATACCTTTGTCTCCACTGAGTCCCCCTCTGTTTGCCCTGGCTCTGAGTTGAGGACAATAGAGGTTGCAGAGTTCCTGTAGTGTGCCTGTTTCTACCCTGTACTGCTCTACAATTTCCACATCATGTTCACTGTGATAAGTTAAATGAGGTCTGAAAACTGTTCTCCTACTTGGCCTTGGTCTATTAGCAGCAGCAGCAGCATAGACTTCAGCCTTTTACACATGCACATGAATTAAAGCAACAGCAGCCTTTAACATTGTTTCTGTGTAGACTCCTTTCCATGGCTGCATTCCAATAGGTTTTGAAATTCGCAGGGAAAACCAGCATTGAGTCTACATGGTTGCCTTACAGCTTGTTGAATAACTCCTCCATCTTGTACTGGTTGATTAGCATACAATTCAGCTGCTTATGCTGTAATTAGCATGCCACGGTGTTTACCTTGTTTGCGCAGCTCTGTGCTGAATCCAAAACAGTCTACTACTGTGTATGCATCGCACCATGCACACTGTGTAAACGGACCTTGTAGGCTTTATTTAACCTGGCCAGTTGTCTTTTTTTCTTCTTCACTGTCTCAAACTTCCTCATTTTGTTGACCACACATTTAAATACTATTACTGCAATTCACATCCAGTGCAAGCCAATATCTCACATTAAAAGTGTTCAGTTTTAACTGTGGAAGTAAGTAGTTATCTCTGGATTTAGAGGATTAATTACTTTGGAGAATTTTATTTTTATTTAATGGCCCTTTCATTCACCCTGTTTTTTTTTTTTTTTTGTTTTCATGTTGTTTAGTTTGTGTAATTTTTTTTCCCTACAAGGCAAGTATTTGTATGTTTTGTATTTCTAAATAAGTACTTTAGCTGTCTGATTTAATTACATTGTAGTTTCCTGAATATAAGTGGTTTTGACATTTTTGGGGAGGGGGCATTCTGTAGCGTACATGCTTTAAGAGTGTTGAATATAATTCCGATCATCACTCTGGACTGTAATAGATGCATTTTAATTTGGATCCATTAAAAGTGCTTGAACCATAATCCTTTAACACCAAATGACTTACCAAACAAAAAAGTCTGCCAAAACTGCAAATGATACTAATGACATTTTTTTTGGCAGGGGGTAGGATCCTTATAGAACCTAATTTGGGAATTTGCCCCCACACACCCTTAGTCATAATAACTCCAGGTCACATAATCAAAAAAGAAATCCTGCAAGGGTGAAATGTCTCTCAGAACTTAATCATTGTTTGGAGACAGTGAATATATACAACTAATATATATGTAGACTAGAATTGGCGAACTGGGATCACAGCGATTGCATCCCTACAGTTACATTTGTCAAATGATAGCTCTTCCTTTGGATGTTAAATGTGTTTTTATGTATCTATGTCTATTTTGATGGCTTGACCAGTTCTATTGCATGACCAAGGAAACATCTTTATTTATTTATTTTTTGCTCCGAGAGGGTGATTCATTACAGTAACATACAATGAATAAATCATGTCACAGTGCAGGTACAGACTGGTGATGTGCAAAACACGAATATAATAATGACGTGCACAGCATGAAGATAACATCAGGGTAATGTCTCCTTCTATAACCCCCCTCATCACCTCCGTCCTGCCAGTAAACAGCTCCTTCAGTTATACAAACCCAACAAAAACATTGGTAAGACCCTTTACAAATGCTCTGTAGCCCATGTTTGGAACTCACTCCCTCTCAACATAAGAAGCATTCAGCATAAATACCTGTTTAAGAAAGAACTTAAAATTTTTCTCCTGAAGACTTGGTCATGCCCTTGTCGAACCCCCATTTGAACTCGTCTCCTCTCTTCTCATAGTATCTGTTTTTCCCTATCAACTCTTTGTCCTCCTTGTACTTGCTCTAACAAACTGTATCCATATTGTACTCCTAGCAAACCATATTCATACTGTACTCCTAGCAAACTGTATCCATGCTGTACTCCTTAGTGTAATAGTCTCTAAACCTTTTGTTATTTGGCCTGTACTATATTCTGCTGTTCTCAAATTTTGAAAATTGTACTTGTGCACAAATTTCTGTGACCCTACTGTAAATATCATAACTACTTGTATTATTTCTGGAGCTGTTCTCCTTGGGTTTCCACTGAAAATGGGTCCCTGGCTCAGCTGGACTAGTCTGGTTAGCAAATGTCAATCAATCAATCAATAAATAAATAATGACATGCAGAGATGGCATTCAAGTTTGTTCTGATTTCAGTGTGTGTGCACATGTTGCAAAACAAAATTTACTAACAATTCATGATTAAGTGTACAGCATCCAGTAAGGTAACTATGATGTTGCAATTTAAATTCTTAATAATACATCCCCTCCCCAAATAAAAACACAAGCATGCATAAGTGAAGAAAGCAACAACATAGCTGTTATTGTTTTTGTGTCTATTTTCCTTCAGCTCAGTAGGTGAAATAGTGTGACTTATTACAATGTAAGATAGTGGCAGGTCACTAGCATATGAGCTGCTACTGGTAGGTTAGTGCAGTGAATCTATTTATTAAAGAAACCACTTATCACATATTAAGTAACAGTGGTGTGCCAGCTTGCAACCTCCTCTGCTTACAGTTGTTCATGTCCTTCAGATGGGTGAAGCAAATATGGCATTATAATTTTATGTCTCAATATAATATTTACTGCTTTCACTGCTTTAGTGATTACCAAGAAAGTACAAGTTGTGTCAGGCTGTCAGCTATTTTCTTTCTTTTGACATATGAATTGTCACCCACTTGAACATTTTGCAGGTTTTGCCTTCCTGCATGACCCCTTCCAAGTATTCAGCTGCTGTTTTTAATTTAAGTATATAACAAACGTCATAACTCCTTTGTGTAGTCTTTCTTGCTCTAGCCTTTCTTTTATTAATCCAAAATGCAAAGAAAAAAAAGTCTTCCTGCAAAATACTTGCTGAGCTGTTTACAAAAACAGTGCCATCAGCTAAGCCATGGTATACCCAGTTTCAGTGTAACATTCAATTCTAGATCTAAAGGCAAAGATGTCTGATCCAGAGGTTACAGTCAAAGGTCATGACCTGTTCTGATGATTGCCTGAAGTCATTTGGAGCTGTAGGTCAAGGTCATCTCCTTCCTTTTTCTGATTTCTTTAACAAAGCCGTCTGACAATCAGCAAAGTACGGTACACACTAGCTACAACACTGCTTGTCTCTCAAGTTCTGAGCATTAATATTCATAGCAACAGTCTTAAAAATACCATCAAAAAGAAAGGAAAAGCATGTTGTTGCTTTTATTATGTTGCATAATAGTTCTAAAAATACTACAGCCCTTGCTTTCCAACCATACTGTTTTCTAATTAAAACAAATGAAACACTAGGCACAAAACACTCATTTCCTTTGGTAAGTTAATCTAGCAAAACAAGTGAGGACAAGCTGCAACTGAAGCGGTATATTAGTTCAAAAATCATAGCTTTGGAAAAGCTATGTACCTAGAATTGTTTTGTCTTATTGTAAGCCTTTACTGTGGGATGGTCAACCACTAGGAATCAGTATAATTGTTTTAACACTAGTGTACTGATGAGTAAACAGACAGAAGAAGCCATATACATTAAAAATGATTCCATATCACATCACATATTTCCGATTTTTAGTTAGCAGTAACCCTGACATTTATAAATTTCAACTTCCCTTTTTTACCTTCTTTTAAATGACATTTCCAATAAGTATATAGCTACAAAAATGACAAAAGTACACTGTATCCAAACTAAAAAGCAGATGTGGTAGTCTAAAAGAAAATAAAAACTCACACACTACATCATTCTAGAATAACTATAGAGCTTAAAGTCACAAAAGTAAAGGAATTTAACTCACTAACATTATTTAAAAATTATTTTAGAATAGTTTAGAAAGTTACACAAATGTCTAACTGAAAATTTAATATAGCCAATACCATTTGTCCCACACATGTGAAAAACATTTTACTACTGTAATTTAGTTTGAAAACACCATCAAGTACCTAAATGCTGTAGAAACTGTGAATTTAACGTCATCTATCTCTGCACTGTGCTAGATGACCTCACAATACAACCCACTCTACTGTCACCAAGAAAATTAACACTGCTGGCACAGGGTCAGGGTTTCTACCTGTGATGTTGGTGACCTGGAATCAACAAGTGACCTGGGAAGCTAGAGAGCAATTGGGGGTGGTGGAAGGCTTGAGAGGCCTTTGGCCAGCTCATCTACCTTGGGGGGAGTTTTTTTTTTTTTTTAATAATAACAAACTGGAGAGTCTGACAAGTATGTGTACAGCGAGGGAAAGGGCTGATGTTAACTCACCATGAGCAGTAATGCCTATGCACATGTACTTATATTACTGCATGCCTACCCCTTAGGGGAAATTGGGGGCAATAAAAATCCCTGAAGCAGACTTTCACTTAAGATTTAGGTAGAGTAACCTGTAGGCTTAAATTAGAAACTTTATTAATAAAGAGCAAGCACTTGTTCCCATTGGGTAGTAAGGCAAGGCTTCATCAGCTAAAACTGCTAGGTTAGGGGGAAGCCCATCAATAGAGTCATCTTACTAGACTTGAAAAAAACCTCTAAAAAATAAATGAAGAATTCAGTCTCCACAGTCAGGGTTCAGCAGATTATTGCAGAGCTGCAAAAACTGAACTCCACCATAGCTGTATACATGGAGAAGATGGGCAATAAGCTCTCAAACATGGAGACAGAGCTTTCCTCCCACTCTGACCTACTTGCCACAACAGACATCAAGATTAGGAATGACAAATACTGAGCTGGGTCAACTGAAGCCCAGCTTGGAATGATGGAGGTAAAGCTGGTGGAACTGGAGGACCGTGGATGGAAAAATAACCTCTGTATCATCAGTGTACCAGAATAGGATGAAGGGCTTGGCTCTCTGCATTATATGAGGAAGTAAATGGCAATTTGGATGGACCTGCAGGAAAAGGAGATGCAGAGTGAATGCATATATCAGATTTTTTATACCTCAGCATTTGCACATCATGACACCCAAATCTATCATGGTTCACCTGGAATCATCTGCCCTGAAGAACAAGCTGTTGTCTATTTTCTGGACCCTTGGACAAACTTACAAAGTCAATAATTCATGGGTTCTGCGTGATCACAACTATTCTGCTGATACCACAGAGTGCACCCCCAGACATTTCTGCAGTTATCACCTACTGCACCTCTAGGTGTCAAATATTGTGTTCATATTTGCATTAATAATTCCAAAACCATACTACGTACAACGCATCAGAATATTTATCTTGAAACATACATGATGGCAAACACTACTGTATTGATATTTGATCTCTGTCAATGAGTATTTGATAGAACTGTAAGGTGATAACCTCATTTTTTTTAAAGCTCAAGCCACACCCACTGGGAGTTAAAGGTACACACTCAAAGCACCTGTACTGCAGGGAATGAGTTAGACAGATTTTCAACTGACCAGTAATAATTGCAAACAGTCTCATAGGTGCTTTACATACATGTGCATGTGTAACTATATTTTTGGATTATCTCCCATTTCCCATATGCAGCCATTTGGCAATGTGGATTTATCCTTCCTGATACTCTTAACATAGGTTTGTGACCTCCTCTGGTGAAGCATTGTATAGTCATTTTTGTATACTGTTTCTGGGTTACAAAATGTCGGTTGTGTCAGATTTGTTGGTTCTGTTTTTGTTCATTCCAACTGTATTTTTGTGCTGCAGCTCCGTATTGCTTGAGAAAGGTAGTAGATTTTAATGCTGAGAGCAGTGACCTCAGACTGCTGAAAAGCATGTACAATGTTTAACTTCCTCATACAATTTATCACTTCTGAGAGACTGGAGTTTAACTTGTGAAAGCGATAGTCTGTACCAACAGATTTATGGTCACGTAAGTTCTGGGGTTATTTAGCAATGGTACTAAGAGTTAACATGTTCTCTAATCTTACCTGGAAATTCAACATATTAGTTAATCCAAAGACCTAGGTTCTTTGTTTTGCTTGAGCAACTACTGCCCTCACTAGCGCTGTTACAGGAGACCCACCTTTCCATGATATAACATTTAAAGCTGAATAAAGCAAGACATTCCCCTATTGTTCAAGCCTCCTACCTAGATGGTCATAGAAGAAATGTAGTTATCTTACTTAAGGAAAGGGTCCTTTTCCAGTTCAGTGAACTACAGATAGACAGGAAGAGTAGATATGTAATAATGAAGGGGTATTTTGAAGAGTTTAAAGCTGTATATTTTGAATGTTTAACCCCCCCCCCCCGGGTACTACTGTAGACTGTAGATGAAGTCATTAAGGTCCTTTGGGAATGGGCAGCATTTCAGGAGTGGATGATTATTTGAGGGGGGTCTGGTACACAGTCTTCTAGTTGGAAGAGGCTCAGTTAGGTCCTAGGCAAGTCTAAATCCTGGCATTAAGAAAATGTATTAAATAATATCTTGAGATAGTCGGGATGGAGGATATTCAGAGGGTTTTGGCCCTCACTTTGTTTTTCTACTGGATTTTCTTGTGATCGAGGTCTGACAAGTTATTAGTGTAAAAAAAAACACAGTCATTTGGCTCTTAGCATACAGTGTTTTCCAGTAATTCTATCAGACCATTCCCCAGTGCTGGCAACATTTCCAGAGGACCATGAGCAATACAACAGGCCATTGAGCATTAACCTCTAATTTTGTAAGGATGTCTCATTTAAGGATAAACTGGTTTCTTTTGTACGGGAATATGGGACTAGGTTGATTAACATAGATAATGATATTTCTGACTCATGGAATGCATTTAAATGGAGACGTCTCACCCTTTGTTTTCAAACTAGTAGGGAGGGAAAGAAGACAATTAGAGCTAGGGTTCAGACTAATCAGAAGGAGCTATTTGATGCACAGCATCACATGGTGAGGGGGATGAGGTAGGCAGACTCTAGGATTACATTACTTAGGGAAAAATTGTAAGGTGTATTGGACTATAAGACAGATGCTATGAAGATGGCTTTAAAGATCAAGTTCTTTGAGTGCTCTTCAAAAGGTAAAGCATTTGGTCCTAAGACTGAGGGTCAAAATGCTGATAGGTTAGTGGCTAGATTTTACCATCAAGTTACACAAAACTTTGTTGGAGTCCATAAACAGGTTGTGGATGGTTTTATATAACACTATACATGTCTGTACACTGAAGATGAGGATTCATTCCCCACTAAGGATTTTAATATATATATATATATATATATATATATATATATATATATATATATATATATATATATATATATACAGTCTCTGAATGTTCTTGGTATGGATGAGACTATGGTGACTCATTTAATAAAACGAATCACCTTTGAAGAAACTGAGTTAGTCCTTGGGAAGGCCTCTATGAGCAAACCCCATGGCCCAAATTGTATTGACGTAGAAGTATATACTCAGGCCAGGGATTATTTCCTCTCACTCTGGACAGGGATATTTAACAACATTTGGGATTGATGGGTGAATAATGGATTTGTGAGCTCAAGCAGTCTTACTGTTTATTCTAAAAGCTGGTAAGAACCCTACCTGCATCTCCTCATACCACCTTATTTCAGTTTCAAATCATGATTATAAGATTTTTGCCTAAGTTTTGTCAAGGAAGGCTGCAAGATTTTTGCCAGGATAACTCATATTAACCAGATGATCCTCTTTTGATAACTGTATTAAAACTGAACTAATGACAGACGATTCTAACTTTAACAAAAAGTCACCAATGATAATCATCTGTGATGCTGAGAAAGATTTTGAGAAAGTGTGGTGGCTGCACCTATATGTAAGTCTGGCTTTCTTTGGGTTTCCTCCTCAGTTTGTCTCCCTCCTCTGAAGGTTATATTGAAAAGTGATGGCAATGATAAAGACTGGATATCATCTTTCTAAGCTAAAATACAGAGGCACCAATTAAAGATGTCCTCTGTCCCCACTGCTGTTTGTGGTCTACATGGTACCCCTGACTATTAGAGTACAAAAGGCTGCCTTCCTTGGTTGTATCCTGAGCCACAGCATGCAAGATTTATCTCAATACACAAGCAACCTTATGATCGTCTAATTAATCCAGCGAAGGATTTAGAGTTAAGTTTTCCAGGAGTTGGATCACTTTGGACATTTAGTGGGTTAAAAGATCAACAGAGATAAAATAAAAGCTATGTGTATCAATGATTCCTCTACTCCATCCCTGGTGAATATGTTCCCCTTTCTATCTAGCAATCAATCTAATGTATCTTGGGAGCAGACTTGCAGCTACCTTACCAAAGATGTTGGAAATAGCATTCAAAGAGATTCTGGACAAGGCCTCTAGCATTTACTTTCTGTATTGGTGTACCTCAGAAAGTTCAGGTGATAGATTGCTTATTTGTCCACAGATTATATATTATTCCCAAGTATTCACAGTCCCCCATGGGTTCAAACAATTAACTCAGTTGGCACGAAAGTTTGTGTGGGCAGGTTCCAAAGCAAGGGTATCTAGGGATATTTTTATACTTCCAACTATAACAGGAAGCCTAGGGCTTCCTGACTTTGAGTTATATCTACCTTTGGGAAGGCTTAAGATTGTTTCAGCAAAGGAAATCTCCATCTATTGTCAATGATTGGAAAGAGGCTCAGTTCAGTGGCCTGTGGGGAAATTACTGTGCACCTTTGGGGTGCTTGGGGTACTTTAATAGACCTGGCTTGAGTTTGGCTCATAGGATTCTGGAACAGTGAAGTGGGCCATGGCCCTCTGCAAGGCTTTGGACTGTTTACCTTATCCTGGTATGGGATGCTGGGTGTTGGGGCCCTGTAAAGCTTCTAATTGCTAGGGTCATTGACAGTGCAAAAAATTTAATATGTTGCGATAAGTTACTAGATAATCACAGAATTTAGAATTGCATACGGTTTTGTCATAAATCAATCTAGATTTTGAATGCGCCAGTGTATATGACCTCTTGACACAGGAGCTGAGTAGAAGGTGGGTAGCTGCAGTCTCTCCACAACAACATCCCACGTTGCTGGATTGTAGAAGGGAGAGGACCCTCCCAAGGGGATATTTAGTAATATTTACATGATTCTTATCACTACAAAACTTAATGTCAGTAGTGGCCACATGCAAACATGGCAGGTTGGCCTACGTTTAGCCCCCCACCCCCACCTTCAACAATAGGCAGAGGTGTTAAGTTTAGCCCCCACCTTCATTAATGGGCTAATTATATCCTGATCAGCTACCAGGTCTCACAGATATAGATTCTTCTACTGGCAGTGCCTTTTCAACTTTTCCTATACTCCCTGTAGACTGCACAGAATCTTCTCTGCAGTTAGCCCTGTATGTTAGAGGTATGGGGATTGTATCAGGTCCAGATGGGGTCATGTGTTTTGGGAGTGTTCCATTCTTGACGGTTTTAAGAGAGATTTGCAAGATCTGTACAATAGATCGGTACTGGAGCCAGCAGTGCTCACTAAAGCCCTTTACTTAATTGGCCTGTAACGAAATCCTGGAGTAAGGAAATCAAACTTAGGGGTATTCAAGTTGTTTTTGGGAGCAAAAAAAGCTAATGTAAAACACTGGAGACTCAATATTCGCCACAGATGTCAAAGTTCATTGTTATAATGAACGAGGTTATGTACCTCAATCTGGCCACAGCAGCAGGCTAGTTGAGACAAAAGACTATTGATAAACAGCATGTTTGGTTTCTTCTATATAATAGGTGAAGTGTGTTTAAACATAGATATTATTAAACACCTTGTCTTATTGAAGTTTTCTCCATAAGGCAGCTATCATAGGATAAAACTGTTTTTTTGTAAACTGTACTAATTCTGCTACACTGCTCTTTCTGCTGCTTACAAGAATATTTATGTCTCCTTTCAACAAAAGTGCTGAGCTATAAAAAAAATATTGTGATCTTAAGAGCAGATGACACTCGGTCATTATGTCTGCATCTCATCCCCCTCTCTCCCCAAAGATGAGTAATTCAACCAACAAATGTGCTACCAGGTTAGTGGCCCTGGTCTGAGGGCTAAGATTATTTATCTAGACAGAGGTTGGGAGGAATGTGAGGCACCAGCACTATCCAATAGTCATTCTTTCCAGTGGAGACCAAAAACAAGCAAGAAACTGTAAAATGTTCCTCCATGCATAGAATCTGCCAAGTAAATAAGGCCTGTTTAACTAATGTAGCTTGTTAATTTTCCTTACTACTGAACAAGTGGCAAATGCTACTTTTGTCTTTTCTGCCATATCCTGTAACAATTACATTTTGTCTGTCCCTTCTATTTTTTTTGTTTTTACTAGTTTCTGCCCGATTTAACTCATCAGAAAGGCTGTTTCAATAATCCAGCAGCTTTCTTCACAATTTCCCTGAGCAGTTTATATTGTACTTGAAAGTTATGCCTTCTTGTTTTCTTATATCTTTTACCTTCAAATATGGTGCCAACATGGACTTTATGATGTAACCTTTAGGAACTCTAAAAGTTTTTATCATGTTTCTCCTTTACCATATAATCTAGGTTGTGAATCACAGAAACTAATTGTAGATCCAATACAGTAAGGCCCTGCTCCAAAATGTGTTGTTAATGATTACATAAGAAACCTATGAGCCAGATGTCCATCTGGTAAATATGCACAGTACCAATAGAATGCAGCTTGTCCTACATCCTTAGTGTTCCTGCCCACATCATTAATGCATACTAACTCTAACACTACCCTTGCCTCTAACCCTAGCTCTACACCTTACCTTAGACGGACCCTTTCTTGAAAACTACTTCTGTTCAGACTAATTATGTCTGAAGTTAGTGGTAGGGTATTGCTAATGGGTAGCAGAAAGAAACTGCTTGTTCTCCTTTAGCATTCTTTTGTGTTTTGATGTTTTAAGTGTTCAGTAGGTTTACAGTTTCAATAGACTGCTTCTTCAATATGCTGGTATTGATCAATTGCGTTTTGATGTTTCAACATTCTGGTCAATCGTCATATATACATTTTTACGGCTAATGAGCTAGCTACAGTAGATTTCAGATCAAGTGGCACACACATATTCCAGAAAAATTGGTTGAGATATAGATTTCAGGAAGGTGTCTGGCACGTTTATTTATTTATTTTTAATTATGTTTTAGTCCCAGCTGGGGCATCATTTAACTGTCCCAGCTCCCCAGTGCCTCAGGTCCATGCCATATCTACCAGCTAAACTTGGGCTTACTCCAGTACTGCTGGGGACAGTTGTGGATCCTAAGAGCATCATGGGGGCGTGGCCATCTTTGTATCCATCCTGTGGGAGTTCTTAGTATGCACTGCCCACTCTTCTCCACCTCCCGCACTTGTTGATTACATCTGAGGATAACTCTCCTCTTTGGACAATGCCTCCTCTACGGGAGTGTTATCGATGAACAACCTCCCACCCGGGATGGACACTCTCATCACTCAGTCAGCTGAGCCACTAATCAAACCTAGGTTGACTGGGTCTAGAAGACAGTCACGGCATGGTGTCAGACAATAGTGAAATATCTAAAAAACAGAAGAACGACCAGCACTAAAACTTATAATTTATTAAACACAGTCGGCACTTTCATGCATAAGCACTTCTTCAGACCAAATAACCATAAAAACACACATTTAAATACAATTCTAAGAATTAAAACCTTAAATTGAAACATATGACACTAATAAAACAATCAGTTACCATACCAACAAACTAATGCCTAATCTTACATGCTTTCAAATAAGACTTAAATGATCATTCGGGCCAAAACCTCTATCAGCCTGCAAGGTGATAATCCATTTTAATTCATTATTTTCAGTTTTATTTATCATATATCCACCTCTAATGTTCTTATGTGTCAAATGAAGTACCTTAAATACAAAAACATGATCAACATTGGATTTAATGTGTTTGTTTACTGCATTTGTATTTATGTCTTTTCTGATTTCACCTGTGTGTTCCAGAACCGTTTCATTCAAACTCTGGTTGGTCTTAATTTAAAAAAAAATATATATATATATATATATATATATATATATATATATATATATATATATACATATATATATATATATATATATATAGAGAGAGAGAGAGAGAGATTAGATATAGATATACACATACACATATATATAAATATATGTGTATATATATATATATATATATATATATATATATATATATATATATATTGCAAATGTGTGTCATATGCAACATCCCAGAATTCTTGTGTTTCATGGAAAACTGGCTAAACCCTACCACTAACTTCAAATTGGATAAAAGTGAAACTGGATTAGCTGAAAAGTCAGAAGTATGTCATTATGCTGCAAAACTGCATGCGGCTAGAAAAACACCCTAGAGTAAGTAAATATTTGACTTTTTTTGGAAGAAAAGAAGGACAAAATAGCAGCACTAAGGAGAACAATACAATTATCACTGTCGGCGCAGAAAGAATTTGCCACACGTTAGTTATTACAACAGCATATGGCAGTACAGAGACTACAACTTTTTATGTTACTGAGTTGAAGAACACAGCCAATGGCTATTAAATTATTGAGCAGCATGACTAATTGGCAAGAGATGGGATAATCGGTGGTATAGGAAATGATGAAACAAATAGTAAGCTATTGACAGAAACAAACCTGACAGTCAGGTGAGAATAAGAATCTAAAGTGGAGGCTGTACTGTTGCCATGATTTTAATAATACTTGCAGTTGTAACTGTAAGCATGACATGAAAGATCATCTGGCACATACCTCTGAACTGTATCTCATTACGAAGAAAAGTCCTCACTCAGAGTCTTACAAGTAGTATGTTTTATGCTGTTTCACAACAAAGGCATTTGGCATGCACTCATTCTTAAGATTTTTTTTAACAAATGCCCATGATAACTGATACTGTATAATACTGAATCATATTAATTAACCAAAATAACTCATCTAAGTGTGAAAAAGTTAATAGTCATGCTGTGAGCTCTCTAACTGAAGTTATTAGTAAGTGTTCCACATTTCGGCCACTGTGGTGCAGCGGTTAGTCTTGCCGCCTCACAGCAAGAGGTTCTCCGGTTCGATCCTCAACTGGGGTGCCTTCTGTGTGGAGTCTGCATGTCCTGCCTGTGGTCACGTGGGTTTCCTCCTGGTGCTCCAGTTTCCTCACACATTCCAAAGACATGCTGTAGGTGGATTGGACACTCTAAATTGGCCCTAGGTGTGAGTGTGTGCATGTGTGTGGCTTCTGTGGGCTGGCAACTCGGCAGCGTAAAAACTCCACTGCCAATCATGAGCAGACAGATGATCCGCTGTGGTGACCCCTAACCGGGAAAAAGCCAAAAAAAGAAGAAGTAAGTGTTCCACATTTCACTTACATGCTATACATGGTTAGAGGTAGTGTTCTACATTTTATAGATGGAAGGTTAAAAACAAAAACAAAAGCTTTCAATCAAGGTTTCATAATATGTGCAAGAAAATTAAATTTTTATAAAATATGTAAAATATGCCAAATTAAAAACAAACATTGTCAAAAGAATTTGCATGCTGTTAAAAAGGTAATATGAAAGTGAGCTGTTTGATGGTATTGTAGGAGTAAAGAAAAATATTTGACTTTTTTTGGAATAGCTTGCCTGATCGAAGACTGCTGGAACAGGCCTGATTTTTTATCGCCTCACAGTAAGACGCTGTCCGGTTCGATTCTCAGCTAGAGCGTCCTCTGCGTGGAGACATGCGTGAATGGGCGTACCTTCGTTGAAGGTTGTGCGTCAGGCCTGGCAAGCCGGTACGTAAAAATTAACTGCCAATCATTAGCGGACTGGAGTTCTGCTGTGGAGACCCCTAACCGGGAAAAGCCAAAAGACACAAACAAACATTGGTTAACTGGTTAATTTGTTTAAATCAATTTGCTCATTTGCTACTGCTATATTAAAAAAAAAAAAATATATATATATATATACATTCACGCTGGAATAAAATCCCAGTCCAGGTTAGGCAGAGTCCCTCATTGACTCTCTTCAAGGGGAATCTTGATGAGTGGATGGGAGATCGTAGGTTTACCCCGGGTATCACTTCTGTGTCACTGTTAGACAGAGGCACAGTATACTAACCTCGAAAAAGGGCATAGCAAAATTAATTTAAAATGGGTGGCGAAAGCCAAACACACTCTGGCTAGGCTTATAAATGCCCTAGGGCAGATAGCCTAGTATGAACCTATATATATACTTTATGCATCGCTGCTTAGCCAGGGTTAAACTATTCCCAGCACCATAAAGTGTGCTCTTCAAATTTTCCCTTAGAACTAGCCATTTTTTTACTTTTAGCACTAAAAATGTTTCTTTGAGATCAACACTTGTTCAGAACTCGTTGTAAGCACTAAATAAGCTACAAATTACTACAGCACTCAACTTTCCTCACTTGTCTAGAGGAAACAGTTTTTAGTAATTAATAAATAAGCACCTATCCAGGCATGTCTAAGGGTCAGCTCCCAGTGTTTTTTCCTGTCTACCTGATGAATCTGGGTATCTTGGGGCAATGCAGCAATTGCCTCATGTTTACAGACAACCCTCTCCTCCTACCACCCAACACTACAACCTGTGAGAGATGCACTTATATAACCAAACGGGAAGCAAAGCTCTCTTCACCCAAGACTGGACTAGACAGTCAAGAGGAGAAGGTAAACACTTGCACCACACCACACTCATCACATAGTCCCTCAAAACCTACACCACCAAAACACACACATAGAAACACGAAACACACACCTACATTCGTGAAGGCTCTCAATAAAAATCTGCTCAACCAAAAGAGACCTCCAAAGCAGAAATGCAAGCAACCTCCACCCCCCAACACAACCCACTCAACCACAGCCCACAAGGCATAACAACGTACCCAACACTCTAGTCATAGGTGACTCTATAGTCAGGCACACTGATGTTCCACTCACCAGGCTAAACAAGGATAAAGTTACTGTAAGCTGCCTGTCAGGTGCCAGGATCCGTCACATAATGCACGCACTCAGGTCACTCCACGACAAGTACAAATATGACTTTGTCATTGTCCATGTTGGTGTGAATGACCTGAGACATACCTCCCTGGACTACATGAAAAGAGACATGGAGGAGCTCTCCGATCTTGTTGCCCAGGCAAGTATGACCCTATCCCTGAGTAGCGTCCTGCCATCACCCAGAACGATACCACAGTACAAGGACAAAATGATTGACTTCAACAATTGGCTAAGCTTCTAGTGTCATTCTAAGGGGATCCAGTATCTGTCTGCCTAGGATAACATGATCGACAGACCATGAAGCTTTGCCAGAGATTGCCTGCACCTGTCGCCCTTGGGATTCCGGATACTGGCTAAGGCTCTTGCCACCCCTATAGTGTCTTTTTTAGGCAAGGTTCAAATGACAAATTCACCACCTTAACAGGTAGAAGCAAGCAAAATCTGAGGCTAATGCTACCCAATGCTAGAAGTCTAAACCTCAAAATGCATTCACTCGAGGCACTCCTTAAAATGGAGAACATCGACATCTGTGCAGTGACAGAGACCTGGTTCAAGGCTCCATAGAGCAACCCTGCATTACCAGGCTATAATTCATACCACACCTTTCAGCCACCTAACCTGGACCGAAACACTAAAGATGGAGGCTGTCCATATTTATTAAGGATATCCACATCTCCAGGCTAGTTGCTCAGCATAATGCATCCAAGAATATCTAAGTGAAACTAACTCTGAGCAAGTCCGTAATCCAAATTGTAACTTGCTACAGATCCCCCACCATGCCCCAGGATTCCCACTCCTCATTTCTTAATACACTGGAAAATATTAGGGTACAACCCAACACCCTAATAATGGGTGATTTCAACTACCCCCATTAACTGGGAAAACTACTCATGTACCAACTCTTTTCCTCAATGTTTTCTGGAATTCATAAATTCCAATGCCTTGGATCAACTTATCCACACCTCCACCAGGGCAGCAATATCCTAGACCTGGTCATTACCAACATGGGCGACCGGTGTTCCACACCAGAGGTCAATTCCTCGTTGGTCAGATCCACCCACAAGCTAATCACCCTAGACATCCACATCCTGCCCCCAACCCCATTATGGAAACCACCGTATAAAATTTCTCCAAAGCCAACTTCACGCTTCTTAAGACAGAAGTGGCAAACTTCACTACACCCATACAGATGGACAATAGAGGTATGACTGCTGAATCCTGCACAAATGTACTTTATAAGCGCTTACACAAGTGCATGGATTGTGCTATCCCTAACAGAACCAAGATGCTATCCTCCAAAAAAAGGAAGCCAATCTGGTGTCCCCTGCCATAAACAAACACTACAACAGAAGAAAGAAACTGTTGCAAAAAAAAAAAAAAAAAGAGTAAAATTCCATGATTGGAGGAACTTCCTGGTCAGCCTCAGTAAGAAGCTGAGATCCCTCATAAAATCCTCCAAAGCTAGTTATGAAAACAAAATTGCCACTGATTCTAAAGACAACCACAAAGCATTCTATAGCTATGTCAAGAATCTCAATGGCAACACTCAGATCTGCTCTGAGTTACAGCACAATGGCACTAAATATACAGAACCAACTGATATTGCCAACATCCCGGCAGATAGGTTCAGTGCTAACTTTACTCCCCTCTCACCCCCTAAAGGGCCCATCTCTATACTGGAAGAATGCAAAGTTCCTGTAATCACGGCTGCCCAGGTAAAAAAACACACTCTCCAAAGCCAAGAACACAGCATCCATGGGACCTGACAACATTCCAGGCTGCGTTCTACACGAACTGCAGAATGAACTGGCACCCCACCTAAGCACCATTTTCAATCATAGCCTCACCTCAGGCTTTGTGCCCACTGAATGGCACACAGCGATGGTTATCCCACTCCACAAAGGGGGAGCCACCACGGACCCCAGGAACTACCACCCCATTAGCCTAACGACCCTGGTCTGCAAGGCCATGCAACCTATCATCATGGATCTTATACACAAAGACATTGGTAATCTCCAAACTCTGGACCCCACCCAGTTCGGGTTTGTAAAAGGCAGATCATGTCTACTAAACCTGATAGACTTCTTTGAAGCAGACACCAAAGCCGTAGACAAGGGTAAGGTGGTTCACACAGCCTATCTAGATCTTGCCAAGGCTTTTGACACTATCTCCCACTCTGGAATTATAGATAAACTCACTAAACTAGGTATAAATCCTTATGTCACAAGGTGGGTTGCCAACTGGCTCACTGACAGAACCCACACTATGAAAGTAGCAGACTCCAAATCTGACTTCAGACAAGTGGAGTACCACAGGATTCAGTCCTAGGTCCTCTCCTGTTTCTTATCTACTTTTCTGAAGTACAGGCTAACACAGAAGGTCTTTGGCTAATGAAGTTCGCAGATGACTGCAAACTAGGAGCCATAATCGAAACTCCTAACGATGTGGACATCCTACAAAAGTGACTCACAGAGACAGATGCCTGTTGTCAAAGCCATAGCCTCAAGCTCAATGTCAAAAAGTGCATTGCCATCCCCTTTGGTAAAAACTCTGTACCCATGAGCTACAACATAGGTGGTAGTCTACTAAACAACGAACGTGTGATAAGAGATCTTGGGACACAGGTGGACAGTAGTCTCTCCTTTGATAATCACATTGCCACAGTAGTCAGGAAATCTTTGTACATGGCACACCTCAACATAAAAGGTTTCTCATCCAGGTTTACTGATATCAGAAGAGCATAGTAGAGAGATTCAGTAACAATATTGTAACTAATGTTATACATACATTTTTTTTTAGTTTTTAGAAAATGTGTATCCCTATGAAAAGCAGAATTCTGAGTAACTGTAGAATGTTACTGGTAGGCATTATCATTTTCTTATCATCCTCCAAAGTTTAACAAAATGTTTTTCAAACATTTGTGAAAAGGTTACCAGGATACAAGTTTTCAGTTACTGATTATTGTACAATGATAACTGAAGTGCATGAAAGAAGTATTTTTGTAGACATAACTTGCTACTTAAGTTTTTTTTTTTTTTTGTACAGGCAAGTTTGATGTCTGTGCAATTGCTTAGATAAATTAATTGCTTATTTATATGCTGCCAGATTTTTTTCTTTCTTTATATCTTGTTACTAGGTTTTTGTTAGGAGCAATTAATATGTTATTTTAATGGCATAACTCAGCATTCACCAAAATGTTCTGACTGAATGCTGATCTATTCTGTCAAAAGGCAAACATATATCATCATTGTTTTATTAAAGAACTGTATTACTTTTTGTTTGATTTAGGTATTATATCGTTATTGTACAAAGAATTTGAATATCTTATTCACTGTGCATCTGTTGTGTTTTAGTATGAAATTCTGCATCCTGTTTTGTTTACTCTGAAATTATCAAACACATTTATTCTTATAACTATTGCCACTGTGGGTCTCTGCTGAAAAGGGGTCTTTGATGGCCTAGTCAGACTTTCCCGTTAATCAAATGTTAATAAAAATAAGTGAGTATATTTATTATAAAAGACAAAATACACACAGGATATGGTAAAAAATGAGTGTATTCCATACAGGAAGATGGGGTTATTGAACAGAGACTAGGGGGAAGGAGGAAATGGATGTCTGTTGAAGGCTGGACAGCTTAAGCCTACCTTGAGTAAGTGATTTTATTACAGAATTTATGACAAACCCATTCAGTATCATGCAGGTATACCACAGCCATGATGGCGCATAGCACTATAAGGCTTCAATGGGCCCTGGAAGAGATGGCTGGAATGACCAGGTTTAAGAGGTAAAACAAATGGAAAGGAAACTAGCTGTGATCTCAGAAAGACACAGTGCACCAGTAATCAACAGCACACTTCACATCCTTTTCTATAATACAACCGATCTAGCCTGAACTTTGTAGGAAAACAAGAATACACTGCAGCCTGACAATATGAATTCTGCAAGCAGAGTGCTTGAGGGCACAGCCCCGCTTTTCACTTGCCTCTCAAATGTCTTTCAGTTCAAAGCTCTCTTTTTAACAAATGGACATTAGAGAAGGAAAACTAGAAGAATCCCTTTGTTAAATGGAACTATTCACAATGCAGACTACTTCATTTATTTTTCTTAACTAGGTAAGAAAACATAATAAAATATATTCAAGTAACACTCAAATATATTTGCTTGTGTGTGTGTGTAAGATTACTAAAACAAGAGCTGCATATAGATGAATCAGATGATATGTTTAAATACTGCAAATTAAGTTGATTGAAGTACGAAATGAAGGAAGAAACATCAAGTGAATGGCCAAAGGGGAAACCGTAACAAATAAAATAAAAGCTTGAGCAGGAGCAGAGTAAGACAACATGTGTCAAATAAACAGGGTAGAGATGATAAATATGAACAAAAATGGATGGTAGCATTTTCTATAAGATTTAAGTTATGAGAAAAGCTTTAATGGAAATATAGAATTATATGTGTGCAGAAAAGAGACGATGAGGGAGTTCCCTAACTTAGAGACAGCATAAAGGAAATAATTTTAATGGATATCCTGAAAAATGAACAGAGAGCTGGGTAGGTCTTCCTGCTTCTGTTGGTTTAGCATATCAAGGGAAGCACAACGTAAGTACAGCAGTCTGTAGGGAGTGATGTTTCCCTTTAATGGACTAGATCTCAGTCCTTTGTATTGGGAGGCTTTGATGTGCATTTCAGTGAAAAATACTGTGATCCAATTGCAAACAGCCATGAGTATGCATTATCTGTATGTATGTACCATTCTCTATGAAATGTGTGCATCATAATCTGCCTTCTGTTCGAAATAAGCTTGCAATTTTAACATAATCCAGAATTTTACTTGCCTGCTGGAATAGTGGAAGAGCATCCATCCAACATGACCACAAACATTCAGGGTAAGATAACATGCAACATGTACTGAAATCTTACTCTAGGCAAGATGGACTGACTGAAGGATGGACAGTTTCGATTTAAGAAGACTGTCAGAAAATAATGCATTAATACTCATTGTCTTTTAGTGAGAAATGCCAAGTTTATAATGAAAAACAGATCAAACAACACAATCTGAAACTCTTTTAGAAGGAAATTATTCATTTTTAATGAAAAGCGGATTAAAGGGAAGAGATGAATATGTAACTGCCTAGTTCAAAAGAGTTCCAATGAATACAGAATAGATAATATTAGCTTAGTCTGTGCATTTTTTCACTTTCAGCCATTAGGGAACAGTAAATATTCTTGCACGAACTCAGCAACCTGAAAATTTTTACAATTCTTTTCAAAATGAAACATATCAGTTCATACAATGCTCCCTTTGTTAGAGTTGGAAGGCTATGAAAAGATGATGAAGAAAACTAAGATCTTATAAATAAGCAAAGCAAGAGAAAACATCTGTTTGTAGGTATGCATTTTAGAATTTGAGAGTCAGGATTCATTAGGTTAACAAAATCAACTAATGGAAAGCATGAAAATAGATACAGAAAATTAGCAACAGGACATGTGATAATGCCCGGTATTTTCCGGTGATGTAACACTATGCAAACAGTAACCTTAAGAAATTGCACATAACATATGAATAGCACAATTATCAGATGTTTTAAGTTATCAAGGCATCAGCATTTGAAGTGAATATCTCTGCAGATTTTCTGATCACTGCACTTGTTCATTTACATGAGATTACCCAATTTATAAATTCATGCTGCTTTGTTACATCCAAAAATTAAAAAAAAAAAAAGCTGGTGCAGTTTGGTGCTAGAATTCATTAGAAAAATATGATAACAAAATCCTAATACACACAGAAGACTCCTGTAAGTGCTATTTACAACTAACATGTGCAGTGAACATTCATTTTTTTATTTATATTTTGTTGACTAAATTAGCCCTACTGAACAGTGACCATTTTTACACGGGAAACAGAAAAAATAAGCATTAGATATGGCTATTAATACAAGCATACATTTATTCACAAGAAAAGACAGAAAAGGAAAAAATCTATAATGCAAGTTCAAAACATTAAATGCCATTTCTAACTGAATAATTTATATGGACAAAAATCTGTTTTAGCAGTGTACAAATAATTCAATAACGTGTGTAAAGCAAAACTTCAGAGAGGAGGGAGAGCACTAAATGGCAATGCCATCTCACCTTTTTGGAGGAGGGGAGAGGTGGTTTGGTCCACTGTAATGTTAACTATCACTGGACAGCAAGCCAGGAATACAGCACCACAGCACATAGCTAGGGACATGTGCTTTGCTCTGCATTCCAAGGGTATCATTCTGAGGGTTGAAAGTAAAGCACTGAACATTCACATAAAGGAGAAACTATAGCAGGACCTCACATATGCAGGTATACACATCAACTGCCAGAGGAGGCAGCTAGGCCCTGTGAAATTGGTCAGTATTAATCAGTACACTACCCCAGTAAACAAATATAAATAAAATAAACAGTAACATAAAATCCCTCATGGCTACTTGCATAAAGGCATACTGCAACTGGCTCTTGCCCTAAGGGTAATAAATGGACTGAAGGGGTCAAAGAAGAACTGATTGTTTTACAGATGGAAGGGATAAAAAGAATAAATAAAAATAATAAATAATAATAATAATAATAATAATTTATTAATAATAATTTATTAATAATAATTTATTATTAATAATAATAATAATAACAATAATAATGTATTAATAATAATAATAATAATAATAATAATAATAATAATAATGTGGAGAAATCCATTGCTACCTACTTTTTGTTTATGCTTTGATTCCTGAAATGTCCAAAGGGTCGGGGGCCAATTTTCATTGGGAGCTCCAGGGACAAAGGGCTCCCATTAAAGCAAATGAACATAAATGCAATGCAAACATGAAATTTTCATATGTCGTGAGGAAAAGTTACTGAGTCAGACAACAATTAAGTAACCACTGTGCAAGGAACATATCTTGAAATTCTACTATTTACAAAGCATTTTGGTAGACAATCAGACATGAAAAATTTCTAGGTTATTAAAATTCCACAGTGCCTTTCTTATTACCATGACAGCATTTCAAATAATAACTAGACTATTCACATAGTCTATTAGTAGACTATTTATTTTTGGGGTGGGGCACAGAAACTGACAATGCAGTATATCCAAAATAATTTTTAATCCACTTCAGTGCCCATGCTGAATTGGCTCTACATCATTATTATTTTACATTACATTCTGCAAAGGGCAATGCCTGCTGTTGCAGCACTTTGCCCGAGGCATCAAAAACAGATTAGGAAGTTCAGGACAGATATTCAGGTTCAGGTAGTTTGAGGCACAGTAGAGGTGTGTCTATGTTCCTGCTTTATTCTGAATTTTATTTTTTTTTTATCTTGAATTGCTGTTCCTAGTCGCCATTACTTCAGCTACAATGGCTTTACTAACATGCATCATACAATGTTCATTCCGATTGGGATAAGTTTAATGCCCCTTTAAAGACTGCCCATTTGTTTTAACTGGTGATGGACATTCACTTTCTAATAGCTACAGTCTGGTCCATATGCCATCCATAAAAAAAAAAAGAAAGAAAGAAAGAAAACAAAAGCAAAAGAACAAAATTAATTGGAATTTAATTCAGGCTGCAATTATACAGGGGCATTTTCTTTTATTCAGTCAGGAATCTTAAGTAAAATAATCTTGCTGCTCAAAACAGTGTTATTTCTTGTCACTACTCTAGACTACATTAAAACTTCCAGAAAGGCAATAACTGCTGAAACAACCTCCAAAAGTATAACTTGGTGGCCTGGGCCCCCAGACAGTAGTTAAATATCAGACTTACCAGCCAGTATCTGTTCTGCAGTCGGTGGATCAAGGCGTTCACAGCTGTTTGCCTGACTTACATTTTTATCCATCTCTGTTTCCAGAAATTACAGAAAAAAAAGGAATGAAAAACAAAACGCCAAAACTAAGGAAACAGTTACTCCTTCAAAAGACCTAAGGCTCAGCTTATGTCAGCACCACTATGGATTTTCACTGCACGTCTGACCACTGCACTTATGAAAGAAAGTTTCTAACAAAAGGCTAGTCCCGTTGACATAGAGACAGGACAGAATGATGGTAGATTGTGGGCTATGTTAACTCTTAAATGACTGCTTAGCTCCTGCACTGTGCTTAGCAAACTGTTGTGGAGTATTAATGAAATTAAGGGTATGTGTGAAGTTGAGGGATAATATTAATCTTAGTTGTGGGTTTGTTCCTTTTGGCTGTCCTTAGAGATATTGTGAACAGCACAGATACATCACTCTGTCATTTCTTTGCTGCTATGAATGAAAGTAACTGTTCTGTTGCCGGCTTAAATCTCTAATATCTGGTCAAGTATCTTAAAAATAATTTTGTGCATGTAAAACAATTGACAATACAGAAGTCAGTTTCACAAGTGATTTGTTAAGTGTTTTCTCCTATAACCTTTGATTCATTCTCTTGCTGCTAATAAAGTTAAATAAGAAAAACAAGATTTAGTTACTTTAAAAAAATTCCATTGAAAGATATAGGTTACAGTTGTATCTTCTCTCAAAATGCAACAAACTACTATGGTAGACTATATTAACCTTAGCAAATATTAGTTATAAAGTATGTAAGCTGACACTGTACATGTTACCATACAACTGTAGGTCTGGTGCCGATATTGCTAGAATTAACCATAAATAAGAATTGAAAGAGGGATGTGACAAGAGCAAGGACAAGACAGGCTGTAGTATAAACATCTCTGTAGCAAATAAAATACCATTAGGTCTGCATAGTCAATGGGAAATGTATAACTACATCCACACAACTATAGGGTTATGCAGCAATACACACACAATGTATATATGTAAATCTATATGTGTGTTATTTTTTCCACCAAGAGCACTTTTTATTTTTATTGAGTGTTGGTACTTTAGAACCAGTGATCAATTAAAGCAATTTGTTTGGAATCAAACAGTATGCTGATGAAGGCTATTGCTAGCTGGGAACTGAACTCGGCTGCACTGGATGTTATTTGTCTATAACGTGCAACCTTTATTTCCTCAGTACATTTCATAGCCACCATCCTCCATTAGAGAGTGATGCCATACTAATGCTGAGAACTAAGGGATTTAATCCATTACTGTGTTCAATCTGCTGTGTAACTGCTCACTTCTTACCTCACCCATTGCTGGTTCATTGTAAGCAGATTTTGGGGCTTAGAAGACCCCAGTACATGTATGGGTAAATGTATTTGCAATGAGATGGCTCCTATTAAAAACTGCAAGAATTCACTGTGCAGATTTCTACCCCATCGATATAAGTTAATTTTACTCCTGACAGAGTACCTTCTACACTCCACCAGGGAGTGATATGCAATTTCAGCTTTGTCACACTGAAATCATTGGCAGCAAGGGTTTGAAGAAAGGGGGAAGGGGTAGAATTGCAAGACAAATCTACCCCTACTTACAGTTCGCATATATTCATTTTTC
Organism: Protopterus annectens; assembly: GCF_019279795.1. NCBI lineage: Eukaryota > Metazoa > Chordata > Ceratodontiformes > Protopteridae > Protopterus > Protopterus annectens. Next base: position 268,727,332 of record NC_056749.1, read on the forward strand.
ACCATTTCTTCCCAGGCAGAACAAGTGTGACACTTGCAGTGATATCTGTGCTCTCTCTCACGCACACACATACACACACAGGATATACCAACATGTATTCAAAGAGGTCGGCTGTAGCGGGAGTGCCATGAGCTTACACTCGGCCCTCAGTGCTTTTTGTCACAGAAAGCACATGTGCAGTACTCAGTCCCTGCCCCTCTAAATGAAACGTGAGCTCCATTTCGGAACCAGGGCACTACAAATAAGAATTCAGCATCGCAGCTCCAAGGGACTGTGTGTATTTTTTTTATTATTTATTTTATTGCTGCTGTTGCTGCCTCTAAATACTGACCATCTTCTATCCTCTCTTCCACTCCCAACTTACAAATCCCAGTGAAGACCCAAGGCACATTCATTCTATACTCCAGGCAAGACCAAAGAGGCCCATTCATTCCACCTTGAGATGACAGCTGTGGAAGTAGCTATCATTCTACTGGGGCAGTCTCTCTCCAACATCCCCTTCCATGTCATGGCTCTGACTTCTACTTGTACTTGCTTGTGGGAAATGTGCAGACTTGCTAATTCCCAGAATCTAGAAAATGCATGATGCAGACATGGCTACTGAACCCTACAAGAGGAGTAAATGCAGCTATTTCTCTTAGTGGACATGCCGGCAATTGCCATGAATTTCTTATCCTCCCCCAGGCAACTCTTTCAGAGACTACAATCATTAACTTTCAAAATTTGTTAGAGCAGACTTTATCGTATGACGCTGACAATTCAGAATTCTGAAAAATCAAAGTTGCAGAAGTGTACACTTTTCCCCATACCTACCAATAATTTCCCTTCCTTATCAGAAAGGGTAGAATTGAATTAAAGTGCTTGCCAGCAGTGGGATCAACTAAAGCTATAGCTGCTGGGTCAGGTTTGGGAATAATGTATACAAATTTAAAAGACTGAGGAACTTTATACATCCTATCTGCCTTTTTAGGGGCAGCTGGCTAACAGGAAAATTGCAGGCATTAACACATGCACCCTCTAAAGCAGAAAGAACAGGAGAAATGAATGTATGTTCTGTAAAATTTTTCTGCAAAACTCAGGATTTTCCTGAAGGACTGAGAAACCTGTGTTCTCCCACTGAAAACACTGGCACATAGTCTCAGTGAAAGAGAAACCTCCATAGGGAGAATCAGAAACTGAGCTCTCCTCTGGGACTGAATCAGAAATCTGAACAAAAAACAATGTATCCATCCATGCATCTTCCTGTTCAGATTCAGAATCTTGAATCTCTTCAAGTAAAAAAAAATCCACCTTTCTTTTCCAGAAACTAATTCACAAGAAGGAACAATAGCCTGAAGTAAACTCTGAGCAAGGCCCAGGAAACTACTTCTAACCAAGGAAATTTGAGGAGGAGTAAATATGTGTTTCATTTTCTATTTGTCTTTGACAGGAAAAATGAGGCCCACCATGTTACTAATTCTAGCAGCTGCTTCCTCAGGGGTGGGAATAACATTTTAACACTACAGGGAAACTTTCCCTGTTCCCTCTACCAAGTTTAACAAGAGTGGCTCTCTCTTGCCCACTAAGGGAACCTCAAGAGACACAGAGGACATGGACAACTCCCAGTCCATAGTGGCTGTACATGCTATACCAGAGGGATCTGGGGTAAAAGATGAGTGGTTTGAGGTACAGCAAATGATCACAACAGAGTCACCCACCTGTGGCCAAAGCAAAAACTAACTTGCTGTGATGGCAAAAGCTGTTTGCTTAGCATCTTCTTTTTGTGGCTATGAGAAGGACCAAGTGTTGAACCAGCAGTCTGTTCCAGAGTCAAGTTGAAAATGGCACTTTTTTATACCAGGGAAGACAAGGAGCAATTGCTGGCAAACACTACCAGTCCACAAAAGTTACTTTTTTGACAGAAAAAAAACACAGTAAAACAAACTTTAAACCATTATACCAGCCCAACAAATGAAAAATAAACAATTTCTCCACAGAAAATATGTTTTCAGTTACGTTACACTACTTTTAAACTGAAAGACAAAATGCGTCCTCCATTTAAAAGTACAATACGGTCTCCAGACAGTCCACTAAAATAATACTACTTGCTTTAAAATAGCATTCCTGAAGAGGAATGTAATAAGGTATCAATAATAAAACATCGACAAAATAAAGAAAATGGAAGCCTTTTTTCCTCAAAGGGAACGTATCTGTCCACAGCACAAGCAGAGGAAGGAGTATACTTTTCAAAGGCAGTAAAGCTCTGAAGTGCTTTGCACCCAAACTTGTCTTTCAGTCAGCTCAGCTCGAGCTTCCTGACAGTTTGGGAGCATGGAAGGTGCCATGAAGGTTTGGAAACTGGATGGCTGTTATATCCTTGGCAAGATATAACCCATATAGTTAAAGCTACTGCAGCAGTAATCAGCATGATGAACATCAACCTTGAGGTCTCGGCATCTAGTCCAAGCTATAAACCAATTTGCTCTTCCTATTCTAACTTACAGTTTTGGTGTGATTGACTGGCCCCAAAAGGTATTGGATCACTTGGACAGGAAAACAAGAAAAATGCTTCACTCTTAGCAAATGATAAAAAAAAAAAATCAGTGTGTACCAAGATTATATATGTCTTGCTCTGAAGGAGGTATGGACCTCCTTGAAATTGATACATACATAGATCTGCAGTCGTGGCACTGCATACATATCTGCTGACATCATCAGATCCAAACATAGTGAACATATTAAAACACGAGGACGGGAAGTTTAAGATGACCTCTTTACTTAGTTTAGCAGAAGTATTCTGAGTCAAGTGGGTACGGAAATCAAACTAGAAATAGACCAAAGTC